>NC_045542.1:69913986-70213986 GCF_009769535.1 Thamnophis elegans
GAAAGTTGGTTGAAATTGCTTTGAGTTAGATTTTAAACAAATGTTAGCATAAATTTGATAGTGGTAAATATCAGACAAGTAAGGGATGAGGGTAAAATGCATGTGGAATGAACTACGTTATTTAAATCCTATTAGAAGAGAAAGTCGGTTGGAACTATCTTAAGATAGAAGTTGATTTCTGTGTAAAGTAATATTTGATCTACGCTGCTTAACTTTACTAAGAAGGGGAAGCTTGGCTAGATTATTTTGAATTACTGTTTGAAAAGGAGGTTAAGAAAGATCATTTACGCTGTTTAAATTTTACTAGAAGGGAATGCTTGATTACTCTTCTGCAAAGTAATTTGAATATGTGGCATGAACCACGTTGCTTAAATTTTATTGGAAGGGATCATAAGGTTTAGGAAGAGGAACGGGAGAGTCTACAGAAGGTTGGGGTAAATAGCAAAGAAGTAAGAGACGAGAATAAAATATAGATAGAATGATTTATACTATTTAAGCATAGATAAAGATGGGGGGCTGAGATCAACACAAAGAGTGGTTTTTTTTTCTTTTTTTCTTTTCTCTTTTCTTTTCTCTCTTCTTTTTTTCTGTTTTTCTTTCTTTTGACATATTATTTTTATTTTTTAATCCATATGTATACAAGATATTTTAGACAGAAGGTAGTGCCAGGTGTGGGCCCTGGGAAGTCGGGAGGATTAGGGATGGGGATTTGTGGGGGGGGGGGTGTTAACATAGTCTTAATAAGAACAAGAATGTATTTATATACGGTGGTTCTTTTTTTTTCTTTTTTTTTTTCCCTTGGTTCATTTTACTTTTATCAGATCAAACAACACTCGAATAAAGGCATACACCAAGGAGGGAGGTAGAGGGAAAGAAGAGGGAGGAGTAAGGAAGGAGTAAGGGGAATGTAAGGAGGGTGTGTGGGGAGTAAGGGGAGAAGGAAGGCTTGAGGGGAAAGGGAAGTAGGAGGGGAGTGTTAGAGGGAGAAAGGAAAGTTGGAGGGGGTAGATGGGGTGTATGGAGGATGGAAGGGTTAGGTGGGGTTGCGAATGATGAGTTGTGTTTCCTTTTTTTGTTCGTTTTATCTCCTTTTTTTTTCTTTTCTTATAGTAAATACCCTGTATATAAGTGATTGCAAATGGAATGTGAAAAATGAATAAAATATATTTAAAAAAAAAAAAAAAACCACAACTTCTTTCTTTTTTATAGTAATATAACCTAGCCATTTCTATAAATACCTATAATCTAATTGGTAAAACCCAAAATCAAAGTTTCATTTTTTTCCACCTCAAGGACAAAGTTCAGAAGCGATCTCCATGTGGCAACAAAGATATTTATATTCTAAAGTTGACCGGATAAATTAACTGTTTTGTTTAAAGAAAAGAATGTAAGTACCTTCTGTATTATTCTTGTAGCTAGTCATTTATAAATCCAAAATACTCATTGAAATATCCATTTGACAATCTAAAAAAAAGGGACATTGACTCTAGAATTGGCAGTTTTACTATATGAAGTTCTAATTCAAATGATGGCTTGAGCCAAGGTGGCGCAGTGGTTAAATGCAGCACTGCAGGCTACTGCTAGATCAGCAGTTCAGCGGTTCAAATCTCACTGGCTCAGGGTTGACTCAGCCTTCCATCCTTCCGAGGTGGGTAAAATGAGGACCCAGATTGTTGGGGGCAATATGCTGACTCTCTGTAAAACGCTTAGAGAGGGCTGAAAGCCCTATGAAGCGGTATATAAGTCTACTGCTATTGCTATTGCTATGGCTTGATTTCTGTTTCTTTTTCTATAAAAATCCTTTTACAATTAAACATTTCAAGACAGAGTTTCTTAATTTTGAATTCAACAATATCTACAGTTTCTCGTTGGCTTCCCTGAATCAGTTCAATCAAGCCATACCTGTCATGGTTGGATACGTGTCATGGTATTCCTGTGTCTTCCAATTCCCTGACCCATTTTATGAGGCTCCAATAACACTGAGGTAATACAGATTACAGACTGGACTCAGATATAATGAACAAAGAATAATTTCAAAACTTCTTTACTTATCCATTTCCTGAGTGAAACACACTCTAAGTGACTGTAAATTGGTTGCAATTCCTCTTGAGTAGTGTGTCTCACAAGCTTCACTCTTTGTTTCTTCTATTTAAAAATTCCTTTTGTGTGATTTGATTAGGTCTGAAAAGAAATGGGGCCATGTTTTCCATTTTCAACTTGTGAAATTGAAAGCAGAATACATTGCTTTTTGATTTTGATAAAATGCTGCTGTGTGAAGTAATAGTCAAAAGGTTCAGATGGTGTCATATGGTTATATATAAATTTGTGTGTATGTTTATGTGAGAGAGAAACAGATGGAAATAAATAATCTTTTTTGAATGTGGCAGTTGAAGAATTACAGATTTTCAATTTAATGCTTTTCACATGGAAAACTGATTTACTGTACCAATGTTCTTCCAACTTAGTTTAATCTAAGTCCAAAAATAGAAACATTGAATTTGAGAAAACCTTGGAATTTCTGCTTTTCAAGTAAAACAAACTCAATATAGAATTTATATTTGAAAAGAAAAAACATATGCATCTAATTATTAATATAAATGTCCACAGTAACAGTTCAATAATAAAGTAATGGTTAAGTAGTAACAGAGGTAGTTATATGCGTTAATATCCTGGCATTATAACAACAAAATATTGCAGCAGTTATAACTACATGGATGTCCCAGAAATATTATAATACTGGGTCTAATTCAATTCTGATGTACAAATACTAACACATTTTTTTTCTTCAGGCTTGCTGTAATAATTGTCTAGCAAAGAATATCTGTAACAGTGCTTTTAGAAATAAAATGGTGCTCCATTATACTTTTAATCTGGGTTTGCTGGGATCAGTTCATCTCCGAAAATATCACTAAAAAGACAAAAGAGTGTTTTTTCTTATTCTTGCAGTATTTATCTTTTCTTGCTGTGTCTGATTATTAACATCTGTTCTAAGCTACCATAATATGGAAGACAATGGAGATTGTCTTCCATATTCAGATGTAAAAACATTTTGAAGTGTGTGCATGTGCCCACACATGCCTAAAGATGAGAATGATTCACCAGGGATGATAAGGTTACCATTTCAGAAAGACTTTGTACATAAATTTCTTTCAGTTATTTAACATAGAAGAATAGATCTTGCCACAATGCTGTGCCTTTACATGTGGTCACACTCCAATCTATTCATGCAAAAAAAGATTTTAAAAAAATATTTGTGTATCATTCAGAATAAAAAGAATGACGAAGGAAGGAAGGAAGAAAGAAAGAAAGGAAGGAAGAAAGAAATGCACTGTCCAAGGATATATATCTAAAAAGCATTCATGACTGCAACCCAATAAATATATATGAAGTAAGAAGGCTTTTTTTTGCTATATTATTTTTCTTGTATGATTCCTCAACTCCCATGGTTTAGCTTTGCTGTATTGATTGCTGCCTATGCTTATCTCAGAGTCTTCACATATCTAACCCAAGTAGTTATCTGTTCAACTCACAAGTCCACCATGTGCTTCCTGGAGTTGACCTCTGTTAACCCCTTTACTTTTGAAGCATCAAAAGTTAGCAATCAATTCCTGATTCTCTCTTCTGCTGACATCCTGTGGGATTATGATTATATGATTTTATATCAAGCATTTGTTATTTACAGGGAATCTTACTGATATAATCTTTCTGTCCAAGCACAAGTAATACAGTGGATGTACTGTCTATGGCAGTATTTCTTTTATGCTCGTAGTCATGTAAAAAAATACATATTTTAGCTGTCTAAATCAAGAAGTCCTTGTTGCTGTTGCTTTAGGAAACCTGACAATTCTAGGGTAGAATTGTGAGGATGGTACTGGGTCTAAACAACAATTCACTTATAGACTAGTGATGAAAAATTTGAATACAAAAGTTTCTGGAAAGGTATAATTATCTACAGATAATCATTTCAGTCATACCCTTCACTCGCTCAATTCAGTTGGCAGAATCCCTTTTTCGTATGTACCAGAAAGAATAATTATGAGCCTCATCCCAGTCTGAAGTATTATAATTTGTGAACCAAATCTAAGGTTATGGAATGGCATAAGACCTTTAGAGTTTGTGTTTTAAGTAGAGATATGCCCAATTCAGCTCCAAAGTCAGCAAGATCTGCTGGGGGCGCTGTCTCTTTACCAATTCACTGTTACTTAGAGGAGCCACATCCTGTTTGCAAAGTAGTGGCACAATTCAATATATGTTTGAGTTAAGGAAGCATTATGGAGGCAATTAAAGAATGCAACCGCTTGATGCCATCCTGTTGTGCCTCATTAATTCAAAGTAACTACATGGATAAGGAATATATGTATGGTGGGCTAACATCCAAATGGCACAGTCTCTCTAAAGAGCGTATCTGGGCATAAAGAAGATGTCCATGTCAGATCTGAAGTATTCATGCTAACTTTGGATCTTGATCGTGCACATCTCTGGTTTCAAGATTTGGAATCAACGTAGTTTAACTTAATGTACTTACATATTTTGTTTGAAAGAATTTCGACTTTTCAGTATAATGGGAAAGCAACAAAACATGCATCATGGCATAAGTGATTCTGAGTGGTTTACAAATAAAAAAGAAATACCGTATATACTCGAGTATAGGCCGACCCGAATATAAGCCGAGGCACCCAATTTTACCAAAAAAAACTGGAAAAGTTATTGACTCGAGTATAAGCCTAGGGTGGGAAATGCAGCAGCTACCGGTAAATTTCAAAAATAAAAATAGATACCAATAATGTTTTTGAATATTTATTTCAAAGAAAAACAGTAAACTAGCGGTGTATTCAATGAAATACTTCACTCACCTCATGATGCTGATGTCCCGCTGTGATGATGATGTCCCGTGCAGCCGCGGGAGCGATGTCCCGCCTCCTATGACACACGGCACAGTGATTCCTATCATTGGATCACTGTACCAGAGGAGGTGGGACATCGCTATGTGGCTGCTTGCCATAACAAGGAGGAGGTGGGACATCGTTGCAGAGCGGCAGGAGGGGGAGGAAGGGGAATCGTAAGACAGCCCTGCATTACATTAGAACGTGAGGAGGGGGGATGGTGCGGTGCGCGCTGCGCGGCAAACTGACACAGAGGGAGGGGAAACTCACAGGGGCGCTGGGCCATTCACGAGCGTCACCCAGCGGCATGGCCCCGCCCCTTTTTCTCCTCCATTTCGGGCAAATTTTTCACTGACTCGAGTATAAGCCGAGGCGGCTTTTTTCAGCCCAAAAAGTGGGCTGAAAAACTAGGCTTATACTCGAGTATATACAGTAATGTTTTTTTTAAAAAAAGATTCATAATTTTTTCTTTAAGCAGAATAATACATTGTTACTGCGGATTTTGAGATCTACAAAACCTACACAGGCCTGTGAGCTATGCAGCATCTAACAATCTATGCATAGGGTTTAAACTATCTTTAATAATTCATGGCCAAATTCAGTTGTCATTCCATCAAGAATGGCATTCATTTTTATACAACAAAAGTCCAGTAAATTGAATGATCAATTAAATTCCAATATTTATTTATTTGCTTTTGGCAAATTGTTTAAAATGAAGTAGACAAGATTACACAAGCCACCAATGTATTAATTATATTGA
Organism: Thamnophis elegans; assembly: GCF_009769535.1. NCBI lineage: Eukaryota > Metazoa > Chordata > Lepidosauria > Squamata > Natricidae > Thamnophis > Thamnophis elegans. The sequence goes on from NC_045542.1 coordinate 69,919,630, forward strand.
TTGATATATAGCTTTCTTTATTCAAATAACTATAGACAGATTAATCTTGGGATTTTTTCCCTCCTACCCCCCACTTGATATGGAGGTCTTTAGAATAAATTTCAAGGTTTCAGACTAACTGATAAATCTGCATGTCAATCCCTACTATATGCTTGTGGGGCAATATATCATGCATTGCCAGTTTTAAGATAAAGCACATCAAACCAAAGCTAGTAATAGTCTCAACTGCTACAAAGCTGCATCTGATTAGCATTCATAGTTGGAAATGTTTGGTCCAATGAAAAGGGCTAACTTTTTCATCATTAATGTTCTTATGGAATCACAATGTTTTTCACATCACAAATAAAAATAAAGGAACGTAAGAAATTACAAAACAAATTAAAAATATAAATAAAAGGCTACTAGGAAAAAGCATTTGCAACTACTTGAATAAGATGTTTGACTGACTGATAGTCTGACCATTGCTTTCTTATTGTATAAGGTCTCATTGCAGCTTATAATTAAAATTGAAAATACAAAATTACAATAAAATCAGTGCAATAACTTTAAAATAAAAATGGATTAAAATTATCAATAGTTAAAAGCTTGGTAAAATGCATTTTTGCAATTTTCTGTAATACCAAAAAAGTGGGGGCCAAACCCACTTTTCTAAGAGTCTATAGCCTAGAAGTCACACAGAAAAGGAAGACTTTCACATACCAGATACCCACATTTTTGGCCATACTAGTGGTAGTGATTGTGGTGGTGAAGGGGATCTTCAAAGGAAGGGCTGGATCATTGTGGCACAGGATCCCCAAAATGTTCAGGTTGCAATTGCAGGCTTTGGATAGTTTCAATGAAATTAATATGGAGCAAACATTGTTGTATTCCAGACAATTCCAAACCGTATAGTACACATATATGTCCTAAATTACCTGAGGAAATGTCTCTTGCCAGTCACATCTACCTGACCCATCAGAGCGGGCAGTGAGGGAATGTTGCGAGTCCCATCTCTGAGGGAGATACACCTAGTGGGACCTAGAAGAAAGGCTTTCTCTGTGGTGCCTCCCTCTCTCTTGAACATCACTCTCCCAGAGATTAGAATGGCCCCCATCTAATACTCTTCTGGAAGGCGTTAAAGACCTGGATCTGCCAGTAGGCCTGGGGAACCCAGAGCAGGATGAAGCCCATTAAATGGCTCATGTGATCTACTGTCACCAGGGCGGTGGGTGGGATACATTGTACTACAGTAAATTATTTGATTCTTTTTGTTAGTTTTTATTGTTTTAAATGTGGTTTTATATTCTGTATGTTGCCTTGAGTCACAATGGGTGAATAGGGGCAATAAAAATTCAATAAATAAATGAATAACAATATATTCATAAAATAAAATTACTAAAATAAAATTACATATACGAACAAAGGAGTATCTCATAATCAATGGCTTAAAAATATAGAACACACAAACATTGCAGAAATGCTAAATGAAATTATAGTCAGAAAAATATTATTGTGCTTAATTTGAGAAGAGTTAACCTGGCTTTCTGGACTTACAGAACTGTTATGTGTGAACAACAAAACAATGTGTTTTGTTGTTCACACAAAAAAGTGTGTGAAAATAAAACTTAATTGTGACATGACCTATCATAAGCCAATGTCAACTTGTACAGATGGCTACCAATTTTATAGGAAAATATATTTAGGTATTGTATATAATGACAAAATTTTTTATCATGCTACTGAAAAAAAATCCTTATTGTGTACACACAAGGACATAATATGAAAACTACTAATACAATCTTGAGGAAATTTAAATCTAATGGTGGGGAGATGGTGTCTGATTTAATCTGTTTTAAACCTCACCAGGTTCTTCCAAGGCCAAACAATGAATCTGATTGAGAATTGGGCTTTTTGGGTGACTCTGATCTTTTGTAAATATTAATGATGCCAACAGAATATGACCTAGAAATAAAAACCACCTTCTTTTAGATTACACTCATTATTCATAGGATATGCTCCATAATCAGAATCATATTTATTGAACCATGTGGAAATTATCTTTGGCAGAACCTAGCTTTGCAGGCATGTGTGGATTTGCTCTAGCTTGAATAAAAGCTCTCTTCTTAGAAAAAGCAATTCAATATCAAATTGGACGCTATCGTGGAATGGTCAGATTTTCTTTAAAAAAAAAATCACCTCTGTTAGTTTTTCATATATGCATCAGCATTTAGTGCATAATGTAAAGTTTGTGTCAAATTTATAAAACTAAATCAAAATGGTCTGAATGACATGCCCTCAAATGTCTGGCTTTTCTGTGGACTTCCAAAGCAACAACCCTATTGGTGTTATCATTTTGAACAGTGGTGGGATTCAATTTTTTTTACTGCTGGTTCTGTGAGCGTGGCTTGGTGGGCATGGCAGGGGAAGGATATTGTAAAATCTCCATTCCCTCCCAACTCCAGGGGAAGGTTACTGCAAAATCCTCATTCCCACCTGATTAGCTGGGGCTCGGGAGGCAGAGAATAGATGGAGGCTGGGCCAGTCAGAGGTGGTATTTACTGGTTCTCTGAACTAATCAAAATTTCTGCTACTGGTTCTCCAGAACTGGTCAGAACCTGCTGAATACCACCTCTGACTTTGAAGGCAACTGAACTAGTGCTGTCCTCACAGCCTAAGGACAGGGATTTCTATCATTTTGATCCTAACCAGAACTCATAAATGAAGGGAAAATGGGAAAAAATACTATCCTAGGAGCAGCAACAGCAACAAAATCTTAGTCCAGAAGTCTCCTTTAGTTTCTCCCAAGCCCAGGCAATACACAACAGACCAAATGGCTTACTGTTCAGAAAAAGCTCAAAAGATGCTTTTTCAAAAGGCAACTGGGCTGTCTTTGTTTTTTCTTGAAGATGTTTTGCTTCTCATTCAATAAGCTTCTTCAGTTCTGATTGAATTCAGAACTGAAGAAGCTTCTTGGATGAGAAGTGAAACCTCTTCAGGGTAAAACAAAGAAAGTCCAGGTGCCTTTGAAAAAGCACCTTTGGGACAAACGTGACCTGGATGACTGAGAATCTCCATACACCTTGTTCAGAAAGAGGTTCAATCTTTCTCACCCGATTGAAATCTATGTTGCAGATATGATATGATAGGGAAAGGCAGAAAAATGTCAGGTTTCACACAATATTTAAACACAAACCATGTTTCTAATTGTTAAAATGTAATATGGTAGACTTTACAGTATTATAAAAAACATTTAACTTATTTGTGAATGTTCTATACATGGTTTCATAAAGCAACACAGGAATCACACAGCTTGAACACATAGGAAACCCGCAAGCTATTCTGCAGTCAAGACTTAGCTCATGAATATGCCATTTAAAATAGTTTATTTCACCAACTGATCCCTCATTTTATTTCGCAATAACCCCTGGATTTTTGGAACCACAACTGTCACATAGTTTTCCTGAATTACTCTGCCTGCATAGTTAGCAGAGACGTTGGCTGCTTTTAGCAGAAGATAAAATTGCTGAGGGCTGGGGATCTTATTCTGCTTGAGAGGATCATTCTTTGTGGCTAATTTCCCAAGAGTCACAAGCTGATGATGGACAGAACTTGGCTGATTCATTCTTTCTGTCACACATATGAACACATCTTACATAAGACTGCACCCAATACTCATATCACATCTAACTAGGAGCCCTTTGGAGATATTTGATAAGAAATGTGTAAAAAAAGGACTGAGCTTAGCATATTCCCACAGCTCATTCTTCATAGCTTTCAGAGGTAGCCTCAAATCTTTAAATCTGGATGAGCATATATAATGTTCTTCACTGTTTGGCGGCCTGCACACCTTTGAATAGGTAAATAAAATTATAGCATTCATAAGTCTTACAAATTAGTTCTGATTGGACCTGTAATAAAGTAAAAACATACCAACAAATCCTGGTATATGTTGCTAGGGTTTAAAGTATTTTAGGAAAGACACACTTCACATTTATTTTTTTCCCATTGTAGTAATGCAATTTGGTTCCAAAAGATTTTAAAAAAACTTTTATCTTTTATCAAAGTTACCAAATTTTTGAATCTGATATTTTACTCTAAACAACTTTGGTCAACATAGAACAATACAGGAACAAAAAAAATGGTGCTTAATGTAACAATTTTCCAAAGTCTACCTTGAACTAATGCTTCAAGATGTGAATCCAGCCCCTTTAAGCATTGAAAGCAGTTGCTTAGCATGGACAAGCAGTATATATTCACAGAACAGAACTACAGTAATAATATGTGATCTCTAGAAAACAATAAATTATTTCATGTTTAAAGATCAATAGCCAATTCCTAAGTTGAAAGTTGCCCATCTACTGCAGCTTGGCAACTGTGGCAGAAGGTGTCAATTGCACTTAACTTGATTTATCACTGTTATCAGCGGATTAAGGGAGATGACAGCTTGATGCCAACTCTGGTTATTAATGTTCATAAGAGATCGCCCCAGCTCTTGAAAGGCACATGTTTTACTTTTCTCATGCTTCAGAAAAAAACCTGCTGAAAATATATTTAGTAGCTGGTATTTACTTCTTGCATAGATTTGTCATTATTAATTGTAACTACAATGGACACCAAGTTGAATATCTGGAGGTATTAAGCATTGCATTTTAATGGTTTAATCTTCAATGTACTTACAGTTTTGATTAAGAGCATATGTCAAAATGATTTAATTGTCCTGATAGTATTAAGGAAAATATAAATGCCTAAAATTTGTCCATTTGTTTACTATTACGCAGAAAATTGCTAATTTCTTATTCTCTCTCTCTCTCTCTCTCTCTCTCTCTCTCTCTCTCTCTCTCCCCCCCCCTCTCTCTCTCTCTCTCTCTCTCTCTCTCTCTCTCTCTCTCACACACACACACACACACACACACACACACACACACACACAACCTCATTTGATTCTGTCTGGAGGGAATTAGTGAGATTGGGGAGAAAATTGCTAGTTCAGAATCCCAAGCTTTGAGAAATTTCAACTCAATCATAATTAGCTCAGTCTGAGTACCACCATGGTGCCCACTATTTCCCATTATATGACAGTATTAGTCAGATCATGGTTTAGCTTCCAAGAGTTTCTGATATCTAACATTTGGAGAAAAAATTCTTTCCTAATGAAAACATAGAAATTGAATGATTGATTTTTTTTTTTTACCAGATTAACTCTGTGCAAATTAATGGACAATATACTCACAGAAAGAAAGGAATGTAGTTCAGTTCACAATAAATTTAGGGGAAGCCTGTAACTCATGTTCCAAATGACATCACTGGAAGAATGATTAGAACCAAGCTTCAGAATGATTCCAAATTTAAATGAGTTTGGAATAAAGGTCAAATCAGCTTGTGTAGGGCTGTTAATCTTCTTGGCACATTGTCTCTCAAACAAAAGAGTTTTGCCATCAAATAACTTCTAAAATAAATAATTTGGGATAAAGTGACAGTAGTAAATGTGAGGCAGCAAAACAAAGACTGAGATACTCAAACTGGAAGAGTAGAATTTTGCAGCATATTGAAAAGTATTCAAGAGTTAGAACCAGGCTTTAGAAGATTTGAAATAAAGGGACTAGAAGCTGCATGTGAAGGAAAGAAGAATCCAATGTAAAGACCTGATTTAAACATGATTTTGTATAACATTTGCATCAATTATGCCTAGTGGAATGATGCCACGGCTGACACTTATTTATTTCTTAGTCATCAAATGTCTACCCTTGAAGTCCATCCATCATATTTTTTTAGTCTCTCCAGAATATAATGGTGTGTTATAGTTACATGTGTCTCTTTTATGCTAACATAATACCACAACTCACAAAGCTTCAATGGCCCCCAATAGGCTTCCAAGTTTAGTTCATCATGATGGTTGCTACCTACATGACATTAGACAAGCTTATTTGTGGGACCAACTACTCCCAAGGAACAGCGACGTGCGGTGAGGTTTATGGCTGGTGAGGCACTGACGTCATACACAATCTTTTTATTAAAATGCCTTTGTAATACAGGGGGATTTAATAAAAGGATGCATGCCCTTTTGTCCCAACTGTTTTTTAAACAGTTAGGCAGTCATTCACGGTGAGGCAGCAGCTAGCTAGCCTCACCTCAGTACTTTTACTTTTTCTTTTCATGATGAGAGCGGTGAGACTGTGCCTCACCTGACTGCACGTCACTGCCAAGGAAATATGTCTATCCCACATGATCCAGTAGGAAGGAGACACTCCCCTCATTGAAATAATGCCATCATGCCTTCTCAATGGGATGTCTGCCATTTGAAATAATCTTCCAAGTTGAACATGTCCATTCAGGCCTTTAGGAAATCAGTTAAGACATAATTATTTCTGTGGGCCTTTGGATCAGGATTAATAGAGTTCTTAATTTAAAGACTGATTGATTATGTGCCATCAAGTCATTGTTAATTCTAAGCAACTATAAATAAATTTAATAAATTTTCCCCATGAAGATCTGTCAACCTAGTATTTCAGGATTTACAATAGTGTAATATAATAAGTTATAAATTAGTTCTGAATTTGTTTTATCAGGTTAGTTGGTTTTTAATTGCATGTTTCCTTTCTACGTATTTGTTGCCTAATTATTGATAGATAAATTGGTTTATTGGAATCATGTTTTCTGAATAGGTTGACCATATAAATGCTATTGATCCATCAAACAACCCATCATATAATTATATAAAATATAATAATATAAATATTGGCAGAGAAGTTTGGATAAAAGTGATAATGGCAAAGTTCTAACAATGGAAAACTAGAGGACTTAATATCCAAATGTTGTAACATTTCACTTAACAGAAACAAGATGGGCTTAAAATCTTGATAATTTTGTATGTTCCACTGATTTGAAGAAATTCCCACATAACATTCTGAATTACCATAATCCTCTTCTGCTTCAGTTTTGTTGCCGCAGTTCTATTCTTGCTGTATTTCAAGCTGCAACCTAAATGCTGTAGAACCTAAGACTACTCATTTCCACATTCTATCTAAGTACTTACAATGTATTCTTTACATAAAATCTTAGATTACTAGTATTTATTCATAGCAAGACTTTTTAATTGTTTTTCAAGTACCAAGCTCTGCTAAGATGCTTGAATAATAAATAAATAAAGCAGATCAAATTATTTCGCATTATACTCATAAACTTTACAGCTCTAATTACATCTGAAACTCATTTTTTAATTTGCATGTCAGCCAGAAATTACTTTGCTGGTTCAAAAACTAAGTTGCTGACAAGAAGCTGTGATGCATGGCTGATAAAACATGTATTGCTTTACAAATGTTTGCTTTATTCACCTGGCACACATATTCATGGGGAAAAGGTCTTTTCTGTATAAAAACGACCACATTTATAATTTGCCCCAGGTGAAAATTACTTAATAGTAATTCAGTACACAACACATTGATCTTGATTATCTTTGAGTATGTAGGTGCGTATTAGTTTTAATATGAAGTAACAAACAAGTTTTGCCATTAACTTCTTAATTTATAGGAAGATAAAAGTTTGCATCAAATATGTTCAACTGGCTCATGGTGAAATGTACCATGTTCTGTGTGGCTATCTTTCAACACCATAAATCCCGTATAATTATTTTTCTGGTCCTTACTGGGTATTAACAGATTATTTATTTATTTTATTCATTTGTCCAATTTATATATTCCATCTCCCCAATCAAGCAGATCTGGGCAGTGTACCACAAAGCTAAGCAGTAAAGAAATATCTAAAAAGCATTATCATTATTATTAAAAAGTATTAAAACCACAAAACATTATAAAAACAAAACAAGAGCAAAGAAATAGCAGAGGAAGAGTTGTTAATAATAACAGAGCCACCTCACTAGTCCACCTGTCCCCTGCGGACCCAGGTCTGCTGGCATAAACAGGTCTTAAAGGACCTTCAGAAGTTCAGAAAAATCAGAAGAAATGAGACTAATCTCACCTCAGAAGGAAGAAGATCTCATTGGTTCAAATCTGCCACTAAAATATGTATGTCATTATCATAGCAATATTTTTATTCTGGTTACTTCGATTATCCCACTGCTATTCTTGCAAATAACAATAAATTATTGTATATTTCACCTCTGCATCACTTTTCTTAAATGTCTATGAAATGGGCCAGATGGCAGGACAACGTAACTATTTGTGAAGATTATTCCCAGTTCCCTCACTGCTGCTTCTTTTTCATAAAAACTAGTTGTTAGAACTAGGTATAGTGACTTTCACCCAAGATATATGATCCAACTGAGCAGGTGGAGAGATGATAGAGGTTCACTTTACTTTTTATTTCTTTTTTTTCCAGAGGGGAATTAGTACAGGATAGATAGTAGAAGAGAGAAAGAGAGAGAGAGAGAAATGTTAGATTTTTTTCTCATTCCTTTCTTCATACACAACTCAAGATAGTTAACATACCAGTACAACTTCTTCCTCTGATTTTCCCCACGCCAACAACCTCATGAGGTGAGTTGGGCTTAGAGTAAGACAATGCCTAGCCCAGTGGTTCCCAACCTTCTTTTGGTCATGCCCCACCTAAGCATCTCTAAAATCCTGATGCCCTCCACTCTGTGACATATAATTCTTACTATTCAAAAAGTGAATGGTCCACTCACATGGACGAAGCTTAAAAGGCCATTAACATGGTTTAAACAAGGTTCAAATTGCCCCATTAAAAATCAAATTGCCCCCCTATGGGACATGGGCCCCATGTTGGGAACCACTGGCTTCACCCAAAGTCATCCATCTGGGGGAAATAGAATGGCTGGTTTCTAGGCCAGCGCTTTCACGTCCACACCAAACTGTCTATTTGTGAAGTATAAAATAGGTAAAAGTAAATAAAAAAAATGAAAACCCAAATATAAAAACAACTGTTTAAAAATAAAAAAAAAACAAGTTTGATTATACATGTAACTACTGCAGCAAAAAATGTATTTGCCCAAAATTGGAACTCAAATAAGCTACCAATAGATGAAGAGATAATAAAAAAGATATTAGATTGTTCAGAGATGAATAGGTTGTCAATGAAAATAAAGGATAAAGAGGAATCAGAGTACTTCAAGACAAGGGGAAGATTTTATGATTGACTAGAGAAAGGAAACTAGAAAAGAAAATAGGGAGAAGATATAGAACCCAGATTGTTAAATGGAAAGGTGAGAAAGAAGGGGAAAACTGAAAAGAAAATATTAAATATATAAGTATACATCCAAAACGTAGATATAAAGGGGGGGGATATAGTTAGGATAGATTACCGAAGTTAAGGGAATAAGAAATGATTTCAAAATATATTTGGGTTTGTGGAAATGCCATCCCAAGGAAACATAAACTGAGATCTGAAAGAGACACCTACAATAATAGAAAAGAAAGAGAGAAAGGAGGGGAAAATGAAAGGAAGATGGAGGAAAGAAGAAAGAGGAGAGGAGAGGAGGATGGAAGGGAGAGGAAGAGAAGGAGAGCAGGTAGGAAGTGGAAGAGGAAGAGTAGGAGTAGGAGAAAGGTAAGGGAAGAAGGAAGGGGAAGAAGAGGAAGAAGGAAGAAAGTAGAGAAGTGAGGGAGAGAGAGAAGAAAGGGAAAATAAGGTGGTGTTACAGGAGGAAGGGATGGTAAATAAAGCAACCCAAACTATATATTATAACCTATTAAATGAAATAACAAATACATAAGAACGATAAAAGTAAAGAAGAATAATAATTATGTGAATGTATCAGGGACATGCAGTCAGGGGAGGCAGGGGAGGTGGGGCCTCACCAGTGTCATGAGGAAAAGAAAAGAATTTTTAAAATAGTTAAAAAGGCTAAGGTAGTTGCTGCCAGACTCCAGAGTCACAGTGACTCTGAGTCTGCTTAGTGCTAACTGTAGGGGGAGGCGAGAGAACTATGGGCCTCCTTTGCATAAGGAATTTTTTGCCTTTTAACCCTTGCTCAGAGTTAAGCAAGGGTTAAAAGGCGAAAAATTCCTTATGCAAAGGAGGCACGTGATTCTTCCGCCTCCTGGTCTGGGAGCAGCAAATCATGCCTTGCCTAAGTAAGTTGCTTTTCTTTTTAATTTTTTACATTTTCATCATGGCAGGCGGACAAGAGGAGAGTTGAAATCCACAGTTGAAAAGGTATGTGGATTGGACGGAGGGAGGGGGGGATTCAAAATGATTGTAATTTAATTTGTAATTTTTTATTGTGAGGAATTTGTGTGTGTGTGTCCGTGTGCGTGTGTTTCTTTCGGGGGGTGAGGTGGCGGAGCGCGGAAGCAGCAGGGACATTCTCGCCACTGTGTCCAACAGGCCAGGCGTCTCGCATTTATGTCCACCATAAATGCGAGTCGCCTGGCCTGTTGGACACAGTGGTGGCGAGGGGAGGAATGGGCTGGGTGGGCTGGCTGGCTGGGGAGGGGGGAATCATGGCTGCTCAGGCCCCGGTGGCAGGGCTTTAAAGTGGCGGCAGGGCCCCGGCGGCAGGACTTTAAAGTCCCAGTGGTGTGTCCGCCATAGAGACTTTAAAGTCCCAGTGGTGTGTCCGCCATAGAGACTTTAAAGTCTCTATGTCCGCCATAGAGACTTTAAAGCCCTGCCGCCGGGGCGCTGTCCGCCATAGAGTGGGACCTGGTCCTGCTCTATGGCGGACAGCATCAGGACTTTAAAGCCCTGCCACCGGGGCCCTACCACCACTTTAAAGCCCTGCTGCCCGGGACGCGGCAGCAGGGCTTTAAAGTGGCAGCAGGGCCCTGGTGACAAGACTTTAAAGTCCTGCTGCCGCGTCCCGGTCCTGCTCTATGGCGGACGCAGTGCCGGGGCTTCGGCGGGGCTTTCGCGCTTGCCTCAGCTCACCGCACGTCACTGGAATGTATACTTAAAATGCTATGGAAGAGAACAAAAAATAAATTGGTTTCTAGGCCAGCACTTTCATGTCCACACCAAACTGTCTATTTGTGAAGTATAAAATAGGTAAAAATAAATAAAAAACAATGAAAACCCAAATATAAAAACAACTGTTTAAAAAGTAAACAAAAAAGTTTTTGTATACAAACTAAGTTTGAAGCACAAGGTACAGTACTTCCTGCAGCAGAGCATGGAGGGTGTAATATCCTTGTTCAACAATTGATCAGGAAGAGAAAACATTGATTAGCTGCTGATTCTCAGCACTGGAGATGTATAATATAGAAATGTCTTTATCATTACAATTATGAGAATTATGCATTCATACCTGGTTCATTTCATTTTAGTTATGAAATCAGAAGATCTGGACAACTCAGCAGCTGCTTGTCCAAAAATATGCCCTGCATCAAAATGGAGAAGAGAGGACTATTGTTTCAGGGGGGAAAAAAACAGACAAATTTACAGCAGTTGTTATATATGTGATAGGTGGCTATTTAAATTGAAATAATCAAGCAAGCAAGAAATCAATCATCAATCTGCTTTCAAGTTATTTGGAACCTTACTTTTCAAAGCCTCTCATTTTTACCATTGAAGTATAAAGAATATAAAGCTTGTTTGCAAATAAGAAGCTGTGTGGGAAATTTCGTACCTGACACGAGGCAGCAGTTAAACTGGGGCTTTTCAGTAGTGAAGAAGGTTTTCTTTTCATGGTGGGCTATATGTCTCTGTAATCCTCCTTTCGAAACACAATAATGTTGACAGAAAAGCTAGGATTAAGGCATTGGAGAAAATAAAAGTTTGGCAATCATTTGCTGTCTTCTTGGCTTGACCTTACTCACATTGCTGATAGTGTCGTTGAATTGCTGACTCCTCTGACTGAAGCTCCTGGCTGAAGAGGCTTAAAAAGTTGACAGGGCAAATGATTGGGGCCAAAATGTCAGAAAAATGAGCCAGGATATAACTTGCATAGTTCCTGAGGGAGTATGACAATATTTTCCTAAATGTGGAAAGAGAATGGAACACAGGCTAACAGGTTTCTCACTTAATTGACCTTTCTAGGCTGCAGCCTCCGAAATCAGCTGTGCTATATTTGTTTGACCGTCTTTTGCTCAGTTTGTTGTTTCCTCTTCTCCCACCCTCAAAAATGTTTTCCTTTTAGGAATAATTGCTATGAAGGCTTGCAATTTTTCATTCAAAAAGGTACTGTCTCTTTCAAAAGTGAAGCCTTTCGATCCGAAGTTTGAAAATATGTTTGTTTGTTTTTATTAGCACCTCTGTTGCCCACCATCTTCTCAATAACAAAGCATCCCTTTTTCTAAGAATTAAAGGGAAACAATGATTTTTAAAATTCACCTTTTAAACAAAAGAAAAAGTATCAGGAAAATTTAGTCTACAAATTCAGAGAAAACCAAAAGATATATTCCTTTGGCTTCCCATGCTGATCCTCTCTATTTCTCAACAAACAGACAATATTCAATTCTAGAAAGTCGAGGTTTCCCAAAAGAGTATTTTTGAAGAATAATCTTAAAGGGGAATATATGACAAAATATATTAAACAGATAAAGAAGCTGACACTTGAAGTGGTTCAAAAACAAAACACCAGTTTCTACTTTCATGTCTGCTTGGTATTCCAAGAGGTGAACAAAAGCAAATGTCTTTCCAGGCTATAAATGGAGTAGCCACTAACTTCTTCTGGTAGATAGAAATATCAGCCAATTTCTTGTTTTAGTGGAATGTCTGCAACAACATTTAAGTACATTCTAATGCCTGTACTTAATGCCTTTAAGTACATTCTAATGCATTCTAATGCTTCTGTCTCCCTTTTAAGCTTTAGCAATATAATATAGCAATAGCAGTAGACTTATATACCGCTTCATAGGCCTTTCAGGCCTCTCTAAGCGGTTTACAGAGAGTCAGCATATTGCCCCCAACAATCTGGGTCCTCATTTTACCCACCTCAGAAGGATGGAAGGCTGAGTCAACCCTGAGCCGGTGAGATTTGAACCGCTGACCTGCTGATCTAGCAGTAGCCTGCAGTGCTGCTTTTAACCACTGCGCCACCTTGGCTCTTCTTCTTGGCTTTACTTTGGATTTTGTCCTCTACTCCTTTTCACTCATGCTTTTAGTAGCTGGTCTTAGAAATAGCAAATGTTCCAGAAGAGAAAGTTAATAAAAGTAACTAAATATTGTTGTAAACACTTTGATTATTATTTCCTAAAATGATTTGTACTCAGAGAACACACTGTTCAATTGAAATTGGAATTTTTATATATGATAAAATGAAATAAAAACTCATTACAAAAAAGTAACTAAATAGAAAGATTTTGGGTAAGAGGATCTTGGATAGCAAGGCATTCAAATGAGAAGACATTTTTTTCAAAAAAAAAAATATTACATTTGTTACAAAATCAAAAAACATATTCAAAGAAATATTGTAAGTACAATATGCCACTAATTCATTAATTTATTTATACCCTACCTTTGTCATATTTATAAATAATTCAAGGCAATGGGCATACATAATATCCTTCCTTCTGCTATTTGCTCTACAGCAACGCTGTGAGATTGATAGTGCTGAGAGAGTGTGATTGGCTTAAAATCACGCAGGCAGCTTCATGCCTAAAGTGGGATATAATTCATAGTGTTATGCTTTCTAGCCTGGTGCCCCATTCTTTTCATCTTCAAGTAGCTTGAGAATATATTTTGTGATAATTTCTATATGAGCCCCACCATTTCCCTCCTTATATTTCTGATCTACAATAACACATGCAGTTATTTGCTTAAGAGGGAAGCTCATAGAAAGTTGTAATTAGCCATTTTTATTCTTTTCTCCATGGCTGGTTGCTCTATCAAAGGCCAGGAGTTAAATGGAATCTCTAAGTGCAGAGAAATAAAATCTAAGAAAACACAGACAAAACATTAGTTGGCCTCTTAAATATCCTCCTAGTCAAGGTTTGAAATTCATGATGTGAGCTACTGGTAATCTGATCTAATCCATCGATCACTTATTATATTTAGAGTAGAGGATGCTGTGGTCTTAAACAGAAAGGGAGATTTCAATGAAATATGGTTTTGCTTTTCCAGTTCTCTGAGAATTGAAGAGACTATGGATCGAAGTGTTTTATAAAATAGCTGACATCATTGTATATCAAGCTCTTTTGCGTTGCTCAGGTTAATAGTGTTACACATTTTATCCACCTTTTTTTCCATTTCAGTCACATCATCTCCTGAGCTTAGATGAGCTTTCCAGTTGACTGGAGACCCAAACTATAATAGTCAGGACATTTCAACATCACAATAAAGTCCCCCCTCCCTTATTAGCTAGGCAATGCAATGTTCAAATATTTTGCTTGATTAATGAGAACTAAAATTAGAGCTAATTCACTTGTTTCTCTTGGTTTGTCATTTTACTGATCAACATCCCATTATCTGATAAGTTTGAGATTTTCTTTTCCTTGGCTCTTTTTTTTTTTTAAGTTTTAGAAAGATAAAGGTAAAGGAGTCCCTGAGGATTTTAGTTTATTGCCGACTAAGGGACCAGCATTCATTTTCATTTTGTGCCCATTGAGGCAGCACTGTCTTAAGATGTCATATGACCAGTATGACATCACAAACAGCTGTTATCTTTCCACTGAAGTAGTACCTATTTATCTACTTGCATTTGCATACTTTCAAACTGTTACATTGGCAGGACCTGGGATGAGGACAGGAACTCACCCCATCACATGGCACCTGGGCCTCAAACCTATTGGTTTTCCTGCCAAAAAGCCCAGTGTCTTAACCTCTGAACCACTTTCAGAAGCAACTTCATACATGTTTTCTATAATAATTTGCTTTATGTCATGGTTTGAAAGTGAAAAATTAGAAACACTGCATTAAAACATTGGTGTGGAAAAGATGCTTTCCTTAATAAGGAACCCAAGTAATTGGAGATAGATGAAACTAAGTATCTTTTATTGGTGTGGAAAATTACATTGATCATTGGGCTGAAGAAACACAGAACAGCTCCAAACGAAGCAAGGTTACAGGTTATATATCTTTGGTTTGTTACATGTGAATGTCAAAGAAAATCCTGCAAGTCATACTCTGACCTCTTTCTTTGTTAATACTTGGGAGATAAGCTTATTGTGGTGCCCTTCCATTTCTCAAAACTAATGGATTTCTATTCCTGCCTTATATAGTAACACCAGGTATCGTAAACAATGACAGGTATTATGCCTGTGTGCTACTTCCTTTTATGCCATCCAAAGGCAATAGTCTGGATTTTGCTATTTCTCTCTTTCCAGGGTCACAGTGGCACCCACCTGCTTTGTGGTCACATAATTTTATTTATCCTTAAGCCACATCCAATATCTTACATGTCATTTAACCTCCACAACATGAATCAATTTTCTCTACTATTCCTGATAAAGTAGGACCGGTAAACATAAACATTGTGAGGCAAAAATTGAAGTGACTTGGAGTTCAGTTAAAGAAATGCAATATTAGCTTTGGTAATAGAGGGCTTCAATTAGAAGGAGATAAATCATTTAATAATATGTTTATTGCTGACATGTATGAGCCACTCTAAAAAAAAAAGATTTTGTTTTGTTATCTTAGATAGTTTGCTGTGATTCTGGAGAAGCCTCCATTGGCTGATTCTGCATTTTGATCATTCCATAATGCTTTTGTGTCCTACTCAAAGGCTTAGAAGTATAACCTGGACTCAAATATTAGTATCATATTAATGCACAGATAGAGGTAAATGTTTTGGGATATAAGCTGTGCCTTCTTCTGTATTTGGACATATAGGCATTTAGGGAAAATTTGCTATATGTCAAGGTTGGCTACATAGGTTCTGAATTCGGTTTAGAAATGCTACCCTGTCCATATAACAAGCAAATATGGGCTGGCATATTTTACAAAGACTAGCATAGTAAAGGTGATGCAGAACATGCGAAATGAGCTTTTTTTCTTTCTTTCTTTCTTTCTTTCTTTCTTTCTTTCTTTCTTTCTTTCTTTCTTTCTTTCCTTCCTTCCTTTCTTTCTTCCTTCCTTCCTTCTTCTTCCCTCCCTCCTCCTAGGTACCTAATCTTGATCTCTTAAGGATTTTTCAAAAATGTTGAAAAGAAATAATAATGTCAGTTAATTCTTTGTAAAAAAAAGTTTGAATATAATTGTTCAATTACCAGCTTTTAGACAGATATTTTATTGTTAGTCTACTGAAGCTTCTGCCTATACTATGAGATATACATAGTGTATATACATTCATCATTTTAGTTTGTAATATTAAAACATTAAGGCCTTCTTAATGGGGAGGGCCTTCTCTGTGGCTGCTCCGGCCCTCTGGAACGATCTCCCCATTGAGATCCGGACCCTTACCACCCTTCCGGCCTTCCGCAAAGCAATAAAGACCTGGCTGTTCCAGCAGGCCTGGGGCTGTTGAACTATCCAGCTCCCTCCGAGGTTATGACTGTTGTATTTTAAATTCCTGTTTTCTATTTTTTATTTCTGTACCCCCTCCCCTTTTGATTGTTAGCCACCCTGAGTCTTCCGGGAATAGGGCGGCATACAAGCCAAATATTTCAAATCAAATCAATCAAATCAAAACAGTTGAATATAAGAAATATCAACAAAATATTTTATAAATATCTGAACTTCTTTCTACTATAAGCAACCTCTGTTTCAGTGAAACAATTTTAAATGTTTCATAGGAAGCAAAACCTGAAACCAAATTATTATTTTTTTATCCCACCATTATAGGGATAAGAAAAGAAAATATAAAACAATACAGAGCAATTTATCATTCTATACTAGTTGAGCTCAGTTAGCTTAGTGTAGCTTAGCCAACCTGAGCTAGCTTTTATAAGATTTATATACTGCCTCATTCCAGCTAAGGTACATGTTCAGGACAATATCTTTTAGAGAGTATCAGCCATAACATCTAAATTGTTATTTAAAGGCAAAGGTTTCCCATTTCAGTCATGTCCAACTCTAGGGGTCAGTGCTCATCTTCATTCCTTAGCCGAGGGAACCAGCATTGTCCAAATACATTTCCAGGATCATGTGACTAGCATGGCCTAGGGACACGAAATAATGTTATCTTCCCACCAAAGTGGCACCTATTTATCTACTTGCATTTGCATACTTTCTAACTGCTAGGTAGGAGGAGTTGGGGCAGGTAATGGGACCCCATCATGAGGTGCACAGGTGTGAAACCTGAGCTCTCAACTTTCCAGCTGATAAGCTCAGCAACTTTAACCTCCTAGTCATCGACAACCCTAAATTATTAATTACAACTCCCAATTCCATACAGGATGGGTAATGCTAACAAGAACTGCCTTTTAATCATTTGTGAAAGAGCTATATTCACATATAAACAAACACATGCACACAAACACACACACAAACACACAAACAGATTTTTTTTTTACAATCATTGCATATTACAAACTGGTTTAATAGTATTGTGGTACTGATTTTAATGAGAAAGATCAGACAGCATTTTATTATAGCAATAGCAATAGCAGTTAGACTTATATACCACTTCATAGGGCTTTCAGCCCTCTCTAAGCGGTTTACAGAGTCAGCATATTGCCCCCAACAACAATTTTACCCACCTCGTCATTTTACCCACCTCGGAAGGATGGAAGGCTGAGTCAACCCTGAGCCGGTGAGATTTGAACAGCCGAACTGCAGAACTACAGTCAGCTGAAGTAGCTTGCAGTGCTGCATTTAACCACTGCGCCACCTCGGTTTATTATTTTGCCATCATTATTTCAGTGTCATCATAAGTTTTCCAGATGATATATTTCTGAATCTATTTTAAATGAACTATTCAATAATTTAGGGTAAAGGTAAAGTTTTCTCTCGTGCATATGTGCTAGTTGTTCATAACTCTAGGGGACGGTGCTCATCTCTGTTTCAAAGATAAAGAGCCAGCACTGTCCGAAGATGTCTCTGTGGTCATATGGCCAGCATGACTGAATGCCAAAGGCTATTACCTTACCTTCCCACCAAAGGTGGTTCCTATTTTTCTACTTGTTGGCAGAAGCTGGGAAAAGTAATGGGAGCTCACTCCATTACACGACCCTAGGGACGTGAACCGCCGACCTTTCTGATCGACAAGCTCAGCGGCTTAGCCACTGAGCCGTCGCGTAATAATTTAGTGTTGTTCAAATTGTAGTTTACATTTATAGCATTTCTATGAATAAGCTGTCTTATAGGAGATTTGTGATTCCAAAATAAAATACAACCTACCTTACATATGGTATTGAAAGTAATATAAATGATTGCATTATGTGCATTACATTAGAATTAGGCAAAGCTGATATTGCAATTCTTCCAACTTTTGTTATTTATCATGCATGTGATGAAATATATTTATAAGAAAGGAGCAATTGAAGAATGCCAGTGCACAAACAATGTGGAATTTGTTCCATTTTTACACTATCTAGATTTTCCAATATCTACATATTTATCCTGGCCATTTGATGTTACAACAGCACTGAAAAAAGTGACATTTTTCACACTTATGACCATTTTTCACACTTATGATCATTTTTCACACTTATGACCATTTTTCACACGTATGACCATTTTTCATACTTATGACCATTTTCACACTTATGACCATTTTTCACACTTATGACCATTTTGTGATCAAAATTTGCAACCAACTCATATTTGTAACAATTGCAATAACAAGGTCACGTGATCCCCTTTTGTGACCTTCTGACAAGCAAAGTCAATAGAGAAGCCAAATTCACTTAACTCTGCTATTAAATTAACAACCGAAATGGCTCGCTTAACAAATATGACAACAAAAAATTTTGGGCTCAACTGTAGTCATAAGTGGAGGACTACCTGCATTAGGTCATATTTTTACTAGCAAAACATTTTAAGCATCAACTTCATTAAGTGTATCCTTGTATTTAAAATGTGCAGATAATATATTTTGCTCTAAAGTTTAGAAAGTCTGCTGCGAGAATATTTATGAAACATCAAAATAATTTGAATTGTTTACCTAAACATTAAATATAGTCATTTGAAACAAACAGGATAAAAACAGATAATACAGGTTTTGAAATATTAAACTTGTTTACAGAATTACTTGGCCAAAATTAATCTGGAAAAGAAAATATTTATAAAATTGACATTTCTAAAGCCCTGTCTTTCTGTTATGGAAATGCCATAGCTCAATTGTCATTACACCCGCTAACCTTTATGTACCATTTTCCAGGGGACAACTAGTAAAATAAATGAATTTGTGAGAGATGTTATGTTGTTAGTGATCATCATGCACAGTAGGAACAAATGAATAATTTATTAAATATGCTTTCATTATTTCTTGTCTGAGAAAACATTGTCAATTTATCTTTTACATCTTAACATTTACACACTGAGGAAATCTTTGCTTAGGCAAATATTTATAAATTGACGATCATGTAAAAATCAAATGGTCATTACTAATTCAAATACTGTGCCATATTCTGAAAATGAAATAAAGATAATTAGTTGGCAATTAAGTTATTCTTACACACTTTTTTATATGCCTTCTTTTTAAAAATGTGGCACAATGACATATTTTATGAATATCTTGTATACCATTTGATCAAATGTCAAAAATGTGAAACAGCAATTAGAACACAAAATCATTTCTAATATTATATTTATGTGTCTGTAGCCCAGTACATGTTATAATGAGAGATAGAAAAAAGATCAAAGTAAAGACACAAGTTATAATAGAGACTAGTCTAATTTTAAACTATTACCTTGTTAGTGACTGGAAATGTTAATGACGTTTTGCTGAAAACAAGGAAAAAGGTGATTTATGGCATTTCTGTGGAGATTCCCAATCATCCAGGTCAAGGTTGTCGTAAAAGTGCTTTTTCAAAAGGCAGCTTGTCTTTGTTTTTTCCTTGAAGATATCTTGCTTCTCATCCAAGAAGCTTCTTCAGCTCTGGCCCTGATTTATGGAATTGTTAATTAGAAAGAGTAGATTATAGAAAGACAGGAGTTATACCCTAGAGAAAGGATAAAATTAGATTTATAACTGTTGTAAAGGAGATCCGAAGTTATTTCTTTATATCCTGTCTTTTCTATTTCTCTCATTTCTTTATTTTTTTCTCATCGTTCCTTTCCTTTCATTATTTTAAAATGTTTTATTTCTGTAAAAAATATTTTTAAATAAAACTATTTCCTCACTAATAAAATATAGGGCTCTGTCTCAAAAAGCAAGAATCTTTGTGGAAGGAAATACTATTTTCTACATTCCCCTAAATTCCTAATAGGTTAACAAGTCATGTTAACGTGTTCTGACTTTTTGTTGAATGAAGTGGCCAGTGTGAGTTAGAGTCTTTATGTGATAAATCAATGGATGGATGGATGGATGGGTGGATGGATGGATGGATGGATGGATGAATAAACAAACAAACAAACAAACAAACAAACAAACAGACAGACAGACAGACAGACAGACAGACAGACAAGCTAGCAAGCAAGCAAGCAAACCATAGGTAAAGAAAAATGACTTGCATCTTGGCCTTGATTTAAAAGTCTAAAATTGTTCTTGTTATAGGATTTGATTAAGGATGTGAATCAATGATTAGGTAAGAATAACTCGGCTGGTAAGTTAAATAGGGATACTGCTTTGTGTCAAAAAAAATTGCATAAACCTTTTATCTGAAGAGTAAGAGAGTAAGCGTAGTGCCTGGAGAAATTGGCATCTATATCAGATGATGGAATGCCAATAATTATGTACGGTATCGGTATAAATTTTTTCTGATAGATAATGATTCTATAGTAAAGATATTCATTAGTGCATATGTGTGGGATGCCAGCTTCAGCAAAAAAAGGTATTAACGCACCCTCCATTTCTTTTCTTTTTTTAATAGCAACATCTAAGAAGAAATATCACTCAATTTGATACACCTGGGAAAAGACAATTAAACTAGATTGGGGACATTCCCGAGAGTTGTGTAAAACTGACTTCTCTTCTATAAAGTCATCCAAATGAAACCTGATTTAAGATTAGTAACTTTGGTGAGAGGAGGGGAAAAAATTACAGGCATGAGAAAAGTAAAATAATGTGTATTTATTGTCTCTTGAGACTAGCCAGTTCCTCTGAGGAGTATGCAGGTCAGTTTCTGAGTTACACAGTCTTCCATGGTTGAAGACTTGAGTCTGTTTCAGATCTCATGTTAAAAGGAAAAAGAAAAGGGTGAAGCTTACTTTGAAGCTCTTTATATAGCATTCCATAAGAAATGTGCTTCTTAGTTAGAAAGATAATTGAGAATACATGCATACATCCATACAGATTTTGACCTCCTGGGCATGCATAATCACCCCCATTTTTTGAGGATACAAGTTTTCACATATAGTTAAGGAAAAAGAGAGTGCTTTCCCTTGCCAGAGTATTTTCTGCCAACATTGACTGGGCTGTTGTACATTTTTCCCCCTAGCCCCAATCTTTATTTCTCCTTAGCCCTGTTAACTCCTTATGTAATGTGTACTTCTTGCCATTGCAGCTTTCTCTGAAAAAAATATCCCATGATGCTGAATATGCATATCTCACAAAGTTTAAATCACACACACACACACACACAACACACACACACACACACACTCGTGTGTGTAAATAAAAAACTAAAATACTATAAAATGGAATAAAATATCATGTGAATATAAAAGCAACATAAGAGTTAATACATAGCTAATTAAATTTATACAAAAACCACTTAACCAACAAGTCAAATAGAATAGAATAGAACAGAGTAGAGTAGAATAGAATAACAAAGTTGGAAGGGACCTTGGAGGTCTTCCAGTCCAACACCCTGCTCAGGTAGGAAACCCTACCCCACTTCAGACAAATGGTTGTTCAATCTCTTCTTAAAACTTCCAGTGTTGGAGCATTCACAATTTCAGGAGGCAAATTGTTCCACTGATTAATAGTTCTAACTGTCAGGAAATGTCTTCTCAGTTCTAAGTTGCTTCTCTCCTTGATTAGTTTCCACCATTGCTTTTTGTCCTTCCTTCAGGTGCTTTGGGGAATAGTTTGACTCCCTCTTGTGGCAACCCCTGAGATATTGGAACACTGCTATCATGTCCTCTAGTCCTTCTTTTTTCAAATACTTTTTCAAATACCTTCTTCTTTCAAATACTTAAGGTTGGTTTGAGGCACAGGTCATCTTCTGAGATATTTTAATCTTTGCTATGTAAAATGTTGCAACATTGTATGTTGTAGAAGGATTAGCCTCTGCAGGGAGCAGGGAGGTAATAACATTGTCCTGTGTGCCTAGGGTATTTATACAATATTGATGAAATGAGGCTAGCACAGATGTCTCTGTGGTACAAGTCAGGGGTGGGTTCCAGCAGCTACTACATCCGGTTCACTCAGGATGTGCCCCGCATGTGCCATGTATGCTCTGCACATTCATAGAAGCAAAAAACAAGGGACAAAAAAAGGGAGAACTGTTTTGGGGGCGTGGCAGGCCTGGGTTGCTGCCGGTTCCAGTGACCCAGGCCGCCAAGCTACTACCGGCTCGGCACTGGAGGAGCACATGTTATGTTGTTTTTGCATAGCCAAAGTTAGAGGGACATTGCCTCTCCAGATAGGGAATGTCCTTATATCTGCCTTCAAGGACAGCTAAGGAGAAATTGTAAAATCATGCAAGATGTATGAACTTATATTTGTAGCTGTATCAGACTTTTTTTTTTAAAGGGAGCATTCCAGACCGACTAATTCAATTTGAATTCTAAAACTTATAATTTCACCTTAACAAATAAAAATTGTAATAGCCTCAGTGGAGCCTCCTGATGATTTTCCAGAGCTCAAGCACAAATGTTGTTGTTTTGGCTTTCAAATAAAGGATTTCCAACCTTGCCATACACAGAATTAAAGTAAGGGAGCACCTATAGATGTAATCATTCAGAACTACCATATTTTTCAGAGTATAAGACATACGTTTTTTCTTCAAACCGTAGAAGGATGAAAGGTGCAATATTACTGTATGTGGACTCCTGCTATTAGGAATTCTTGATTGAAGAAAATTATTCAACCACAACTGACACTTTTTTATCTATTGATAAAACAAAAGCCCATCTAGTCCAGCATGCTGTTCTCAAAAAGTCTCACTAAATGCTTCTGGGGAGCCCATAGACACTATGAAAACATCTCTGTGCTCTTATTATCCAGCAGCACTTCAACTGTTTTGGAAACTGGAGGCAATGCCATGATTAGAAGCAGTTTGCCATGAATTTGTCTAATCTTTGTTTAAAGTCACCCTATTTAACAAATATCACTACATCTCATGGTACTGATTGCCGTAGCTGAACAATGTGTTGTGTAAACAAGTATTTGTTTTTATCAGTCCTGAATCTCCTGCCATTCTGCCACATTGAATACCCCAGGAGACAAATTTCTGCTTAACTGTTTTCTTTCCCACAATCACCTCATTTTACATTAAAAGCCTTTTTTTTCCTTTCTCTTCTAATGCCTGATACTGATTATATTTGTCTTTTGGTTTTTTTCCTCATGCCTTTAAATTACTGTTCAGAATGCCAGCCCACATCCAACAGAATTTTGGCCTCATTTTCATTGGTACCAAATGTTACTGATGTCTCTTTTATAATTAGATTTATATATCGTAATACGCTACAAAAACTTCTTTATAGGTGGTATTCAAACTTTGCTTTTCTGAAGAAATATTTCTTAGGAATATATATATGTGTGTGTGTGTGTGTGTGTGTGTGTGTGTGTCTGTGTAGATATAGAAATTGTCTGGTTTGCCGACCCTAGAACACGCAACATATAATTATCCATGTGAGAAACAATTTTCAATTGCTGGAAAGACGTTGGACCATGCACATATACCAACAGTATGCAAAGAAAGAAACATTCCCAGGATGGTTCCCTCCAGGCAGGGTCATGCCGTTGCCAGCAGCGGCAAGGTTCATGAGGGTCTTGCCCACCTGGCAGGTCCTGCCACTTGCTGCACCACCACGGCTCCCCCAGCAGAGGCGACCCCTGCATGTGAGCCACAGTGACCCCGGCAAGAGCCGCCATGGAGGACGCTCCCGCAGGCCCTGGCCTGACACCCTCCAAGCTCCCCACAATGGGTAGCCTTCGGAATGATGGGCTGGATGGGGCCCCACTGGACATGGGTGGGGGGACTCCAGCGTGGGACAGAGGCTGGGGGTGTCCCTGTGGCTGTAGTGGGGCAGCGGGTGGGCCGGGTGAGGCTGGTTGAGGGAGATGGCACCGGGGCTGTTGGCCTTGTGGAAGTTGTTGAGCATCTCCTCGGAGGAGCTGTGCTTGGGATCCCCTAAGTCGGTGGCCTAGGAGAGCGAGATGTCCAGGATCTAGGAGGAGAAGTCCTTGGTGTGTGACTCGTCCAGGTCATCGTAGCTCTCCGTGTCTTCGGCGGTGCTGTTGTTGGAGCTGAGACTGGCAGAGATCTGCGCTGGGGTCACACTGGTGATCTGGAAGCCCCTCTTCTTCTTCAACTGGGCATCCACTGGACCTCCAATTCCTCCTCCTCTATGCAAGAGCAGCGCCAGGCTATATGGCAGAGGCGCCCCAGGAGGGCAGGAGGAGACTGAGATGGAGGCAGTGGCGGAGACAGGGGAAGGCAGCGTCGGCAAGGCCAGGAGGTCAGGTACAAAGTCCTCCAAGCCGCTGCCGCTGCTGCTGTTGCACCATCTTCTTCCTCTCCTGTGTGTCTGTCATTGAGTCAGGCTGCTGCTGCGGCAGTTGCTGCTGCATTGGGGCCAGCGGGAGGAAGGCTCGCCACCACCACCGATGATGATGATGCCTCCCTCAGGCGCCGGCCAGCTAGGCTGAGGAGGAGAAGAGGAGGAGGCGGCCACCACCCCCAACAGTGGTGGCGAGAGGACACGGCCGGTATCCCAGGAGGAGCAGGAGGAGGAGGAAGGAGCCACCCCTGATGATGCTGATGCGAGGCAGCCCCCGCTGGCCACGGCCCCATCCAGAGATGCCGCCTTGTGAGGCCATAGCTGGCTCGCTGTGAGGGAGGGTGGAGAGCGCACGTGGCTGGCCAGGCTGAGGAGACACTCCACCTCCGCCTCTTCTGGAGCTCCGCTGGGATGGATGGGAGGTGGATGGCTTAAGGGCGACGGAGGCAGCCAAGAGATGGTGCAGGTGCCTCTCTGCCACAGAAAGCAAAGGCCCGGTAGGAGGAGAGGGGGGGAGAGGGGAGGGGGAGGCCAAAGGGCTTCGGCTCCCCTTGGTGGAAATGGCCGAAGCTCATCAGAGGAGGGGCGGAAAGGGGAAAGGGTGTGGCCAGCCACACATATAAAGGGACCCTCGGGATGAAGCTGGAGAGAGGTCGAACTATACTCTTGAAATGAATGCTATGGCAAATGACACAGCTCAATTCCAAAGCAATGTCACACGAAATAATTAAATCAAAATGAAAATAAATCAAAATCTATGAAAATTCAATATAACAATGCAATCAGAAACATTGAAATGGAATTGTGAAATATTTAGTATAGTGTTGCTTTTTCATCCAACCGATGGCTCTGGTTTTCAAAAAAGCATGTTTTTACCTGTCACAGGTGTGACATCTATATAATATAGGTATATGAAAACACGCATGTATTCAAATGCAACGTTGTGTCAAAATTTCAAAGCAATCAGTGAAGAACTTTCAGAGATTTAAGATTTTGAACAAACTAACATTTTCATTTTTATTTATATATAGATTTTTAGATATATATCCCACCTTTCTTCCCAGTAACTTATATGAAGATATTCTATTTCTTGAGCTTTATAACAGTAATTTTGTCTGCCAAATTGGAATGGGGGTGGGAGAGAAAATAAAAATGGGCCAAGAATGTATTCAAACCTGAATATCCCTTGTCTTAAACACCTATATCACCAACTGCACCACTGTTTTTTATTAATTTATGTTGTTCAGCTGCTGTCTTTGCTGTAAAACGAGTTAGTAAAATTGCAAGACTGGATTAATAGAAGAATGGTTCAATACCATATGGTATTGTATCCTTGTCCCGTTAGCATAAAACTGTCCATTGTCTTTTGAATTCATAGTCCCTTACAGCAAATACATCTTGCAAGTTGTAAAATATTTCCCTCTCCCTCCTATTATCTTTGCTAGAAATTGAAAGAGTCAAGTCTGATAAGTTTTCTCAAATTACATTTCTGCCTAGGACTCAAATTTCTTTCATCTGACTGTTGTCTTGGTTGCAACTCCTGTTTTTCAAGCTTATTTCTACAGCTCATTATAGATTGTGCCATGAGGAGTTTTGTGAAGGGTTGAAAATGAGCAAATTTCAATGGTGGAGGTAAGGCAGGAAATGCCTGGCAAGCAGTTACAAGGGAAGGGAGACCCTCAAATTAATACTGATCCTTTCCTCTAGCTCCATTCTTTTGTCCCTAAATCCTGGGGGACAAATTTCTGGTGGCCTTGATGTCAAATAAACACTAGGACCATTTGTAATACTGACACATTTGTCAAGATTTTGCCAGTAGAGGTATACAGTAGGTATAGACAGAATTAGTGTATATTATTGAATAGACTTGAATGGATTAGGATTATAATATAATTATCTGGGACATTTGCTGTCCTGAGATAATTGTATATAATTATATTGATGTACCAAGAATGGGAGGAAGTTGATGGTTTTTAAGAAACAGAGTCTCTTATCTGGGACTAGGACCTGTGCTTTGGATTTGATAGAGTTTGAATGCCTGTGTGTTACTTGGTTTCTAGGAATAGTGATGAGATCCAGCATCCCACCGAGATGCTGGATTTCATCACTCAAGTTGGCATTGGAATTCTCTTGGATATTATCACTAGGGGATTTGAATTTCTGTGTCCTGGGATAAGATCTGCCAAGTATTAGGATTTTGATGTTTCTGTCAGTCATTGTCTTATCTAATTTTACAATCATGTTCTCTAATATGTACTTTTAAAAAGCTGTTTGGAAAGCAGTTACCAGTTTTGACCAAAGTTAATAACACCTATTCTTAGACACCCACCTACTGAATATCTAAATATTGAGGATACCCAAAGAAGTTGCTAATATATAGCATAATTATAGGGATAGGTTTATAGAGATTGAAGCAATTCTTGAGAGTGACTAAATCCATACCATTCAGGGATTATACTACTAGAAGCAACAACTTAAAAAAAATCAAATACTGTTTTATGGTATTTTAATGTGGAACATTTGATCCCAGTTGTTTAGATAAATTTAGACGACCAAATTTTTAGTGTTATTTATTTTCATAACTTAGTCTGAGGGAGGGACTGAACCATTAATGAACTGACACAGACAACAAGTGTAACTATCCTTTGTATTCCTGATAATCCTAAAAAAACCCACACCTGGTTCTTGAGAAAATGACAGTTTTACAAGGTATAGCAACACGCTGTATTTAATTAAGACAAAATAAATCTGTGATCAATATAAATTTCACTTTTAAGCTTACTTTTCTCTGACAATCAGGAAGCATTCAAAACCATTTCTCCCCCTTGGATATTTTTGAGCATTGTACTTTTAAACATTTTAAACATGAAATGTGTCATGCTGAGAGCGATGACTGCACTTTCTTCTGTATCTCCTCTAGTACTTATATTCATGTATTGATTGGAATCCTGGGCAGCCAAAGGATGAGGGCAAAATTTGGTGTCTGTTCTCCAAGCTCTTATGTCAGTCGTGGCATAGCATTATAAAATGGATGCAAAACTCAGATCATGCCAGCTGTTTGACATCCAGGCAGGTGTTGGAGCCTTAGGAAATGTCACACTATCAGATGACACCTCTGAACATGTGACTAGCAGGAAAAGCACCCAGGCAGAGCTATCACCCCCGGCCATAGCTAACACCTCAGGCCACTTCATCTCTTCTGCTTGAAACAATTGCTGAGCTGTCAGTTTAATAAATGAGTAGCCACTTTGTTGTGATCAGCATTGTCAGAGTTTATTTCAAAAAGTGATTCTGATTCCTTCTCACAGCCTAGCTCAGCCAAAGTCAATTGGTACAATTTCAAGGTGAATTTATTCATACTTTATAAAGGTTCTGTGCACAAATATGTCGAGACAGTTGAATAAATTAAAATAAATAGACTTGGAGTTATGTATTCCTTCCAGTAATTGAAATAGTTTTTCCCCTCAATATATGGTAGTAAGAGAACTACTTTTATGAAAACTGGACTATCTTCAGAGAGGAACGCATGAATTACCATTTTGATAACATATTTATAAAATGCAATTGAAGATAATTTGATAAAAAGGACGATGGAATGATGACCTTGCGCCTTTAAATCTGTCCATCTAAATACGATGAAAAGAGAGTGTTACCAGTAAGTGATCATTCCCAATTAGCTCATATTAGCATGCAACTTAGCAATCTTATTTGTTTTGCTGACAAAAAATTCCCATGGAACATACAACAATTATTCAGTAGTATAATGATGTTAGTAAAGGTGGAGGCTAGGATGTTATCAGAGTATTTGCTATAGAAGTAAGAAACAAAAGCAGTGGGTTGACCAGAAAGAAAAATAAATACACACTCTGTATTAAAGCAATACTTTTATAAGGCAAATTGAAGATATAGCAAGTAGAGCTTGAGCAAAATAGTTGGAACTATTTCTTTCAGCAAAATAGTTTGACACACACACACACACACAGGGGAGGGGAAGGGAGGGAGGGGAAAATATATCTAATGTGTAAAATATAGCTGGATCAGATTCCTTCTTGAACTGAATTTGGAGAATTTCTTTATTGACAAAAGCAAGAGAAAATTGAACATTTTCTCAGGAGAAATATAACAAATAAATAGCTATTTTCCCCCATTTTCAGGAACAAATTAAACTTATCTGTTCTTAGCTGCAATGACATTAAAATGGCAAAATAAGTACCACTACATCAAGAAAGAAAAGAAAAGCCCTACCCTTTCATATTTGTTATATCACAGACAAGTACAAAAGCTTTGCTTTGCAGCATTATGAGCCATGTTTTCTCATTTCCCCTGTAGGTGTCTAAGTTTAGCCAAATACACAGATTCTTTAGCAGTCAAAAATGTTAAGAGAATGACCAACTGCTTATGCAGTTTGTCAATTATCCTATTTTTTGCATATTCAAAAATGTTACATGGGCAGGGATAGGTAGCAATATATCCTATGCAGACCTATAGCACACTCCAATCCTGTGGAGGTTTATTCAGTGCTGAATTCAGTGGAATTTATTCAATTCAGTGAAAGTACATGGTGTTCCAGTATCACTTACAGAATATAGAATAATAGATTTGGAAGGGACCTCAGCAGTTTTCTAATCCAAAAACCTGTTCAAGCAGGAGACGTGATACCATTTCAGATAAATGGTGTTCAATCTCCTCTTAAAATCCTCCAGTGGTGAAACACCTGGAACTTCTGAAAGCAAGCTGTTCCACTGGTTATTTTTTTCACTGCTAGGAAGTTTCTCATTAATTCCAGGTTGTTTCTCTCCTTAATTAGTTTCCATCCATTGTTTCTTGTCTTGCCTTCTGGTGCTTTGGTAAATAAGTTGACCACTTCTTCTTTGTGGCAGCCCCTCAAATATTGGAACACTGATATAATGTCACCCCAGTCCTTTTTTTCCCCTCTAGACTAGCCATACCCAGTTCCTGCAAGCATTCTTCATATTCCTATTCTTATTCCTATTTTTCATATTCATATATCACACTTTCAAACAGATTTTGCAGGATTGCTGAATGGAAGTGCTATATGGGAAAAGGCACTTGAATAATTCTGGATGATGTGCATTAAATGGCACATTTTATTTTATTATTGCAAAGTATCACTTGAAATAGATGATATTAATTATAATTGAAAACTTAGTATCCAATAATCATATAATTAGTATCCAAGGTCATGCCTTAAACAACTGACTTGTAAACACTGTCTTGTAAGATAGTATTCCTGTATCACATTCATTCATTCATTCATTCATTCATTCATTCATTCATTCATTCATTCATTCATTCATGCATATAGACAAAAAAGGGTTGCATTATTAGATCTTGAGACTTTTTATCTTTATATGAAAGAATGCTGTTGGCTTCTTTATCAGTATACTATGATGAAC
Organism: Thamnophis elegans; assembly: GCF_009769535.1. Classification (NCBI taxonomy): domain Eukaryota; kingdom Metazoa; phylum Chordata; class Lepidosauria; order Squamata; family Natricidae; genus Thamnophis; species Thamnophis elegans. The sequence continues at coordinate 69,949,593 of NC_045542.1, forward strand.
TATGATGTTATACTGATATCCTGGGATAAAAAAATCATAGGACCATTACCCTAAATAAATTTAAAGATTTCTTCTCTATCATTTCATTAACACTAGCATTTTTTTAAAGTGAACTTTTATTCTGTTATGAACTATTACAAAATATAGATGTTGCCTTCTGCAAATCCTTAAATTCATGCTTATCATGGGCTGCAAATATATTTCTACCACTTTATTGACTAAAATTACTTTCAGATGGCTAATAGAAAAATATAAAACACAGTGCTTCAGCATGCACCCATTTCCGAATCTCACTTTTGCTAGGTTTGTTTTATAAGACAGTAGAGATATCAGAATGGTCACCATTTTGAGGGGTGTGGGAACCCTATTAAGCCACATTTAAAACTGAATAAAATGGGAATCCAAAGAACTTAAAGAGGCAATGGGATGTTTCTACTAATGAGACTAATTCTTCTTGGAAATCAGGAGAAAACATTGCACCAAAGTATTTGCAGTATTTTTTTTCCTCTTGAACAGAAGCTAAGTTAGAAGTTGCAGGATCCATTCTGGGCTGACCAGAGGTTTTGTCTTCTGAGGTTTTAGACTTATGCTGAAGCTTATCCTCAGGGAACTTCTCTCTGTGTTCTCTGTGTGTTCACACCCTAACATACATACATTAAAAACATTTTGGAAGCAGTAGAATACAGCTTCCAAGATCTGCAAGTGGGCATCGTACACTGCCCAGAGGCTACCATACAAAAACAAATTATGCACTGTAAAGACTGCTTGGAGATGGGAGATACTTTCAATGTAATCTGTTGGATTCACCACATAGATTCCCTGTGACTATTTTGGATAAACAGAAAGGAAGCTAACCATCAGTCTGCAAGATACAAGCGAGCAGTTCAGGGGTGGGCTGCTACCGGTTTTACTACCAGTTTGCAACCTAAGCACAACGTGCACATCCACTGTTCAATTTAAATTGTTCTTCGCACATATGCAGAACAATTTACAGTGAACTGCACACGTACAGTCACTAAAAATCAAAATATTGGCAGCTCAGCGGCGATGAGGAACTAGTTTGGGGGCATGGCAGGCCGTTTCTGTGGCCGAGGGCTGAATTCCACTACTGGTTTGGCTGAACTCTGCAGCAGTCAGACAAAGAGACCCAAACTCATTGATAGCCCCACACTGCATTATACAAGGACATACATTCAATTTTGCAGCTACTAACATTGCTGAATGAGCAAGCACAAAACAGCCAGGGAGGTGATTGAAGCCTGGGAAACAGGCCCCCTCAGCAGTCAACAGGAATGCTGATTTACTCCAACTTATAAATTACTTAGAAAGCAGGGGCTTGGCAGCACAAGGAAACAACAGCTAGCAATGCAATAGCCAGCCATCAGCATGCATGCATGCATGCATGCATGCACACACACACACACACACACACACACACACACACACACACACACACACACACACACACACACACACACATATATATATATATATATATATATATATATATATATATATATATATATATATATATATTCATCTATCCATCCATCCATTCATCTATCTGTAGTAGTGGGGAGTAAATAAAATGAGGGTTTGGGAGGAAGGGGAGGAGACAGAGGGAGTGCAAGAGAAGGAAGGAGGAGCTTGGCTGGGGGCGGGGAAGGAAAGGGAAGAAAAAAGAGCATGATGCAGGGAGAGAGGAGGTGAGACCAAGGGAAGAAAGGGAGATAAGGGAATAGGATAGCAGAGGTTTCTGTGGGCCAAGCCTGAGGGAGAGAAGAGTTTGAGTGAAAGGAGGCAAGCAGAGGAAACAACGAAGGAGCAGAGGCTCTGATAGGAGAGCTCAGCAGGCAGTTCAAGAGAGAGTTAAGATAGAGAAAGAGGAAGAAGCTCTAACCAGCCACCTTAATACCACCCCATCTGTAACCTGCCTGCTGAGAGGAGGCTGATCACCACCCCATCACGTGACACTGACAAGTAGAGGTGCATCAGAGAGGGACCAGGTTGGACTGGCAGCCATATCAAGAGGGCCAGGAGAACCCAGACTCCAGTGGCCCTTATGAGGGTTAGCGCTACATATCTATCTATCTATCTATCTATCTATCTATCTATCTATCTATCTATCTATCTATCTATCTATCTATCTATCTATCTATCTATCTATCTATCTACCTATCATCTCTGCCCCACACCTCTCTTATTTTGTACTTGCTTAATTCAAGAATCCATTTCTGAGTGCGGTAGATGTTCTTCCATTTGCAGTAGGATACCAAGGTTTAAGTATTTTGAAGTGGCTGAGAAATGTGCCATTGAGATAAGAGAGAAATACATGTTAAACTAAGAGATTAATCTTCCTCCCCAATCATGATTAAACGGAGGCAGACAATATGCAAAAATAATCCAGATTTGAAATATGAATCTTTTGTTAGAGTGAAAGATGGAAGATGACAGTGGCAATCTCTTCAGATTCATGATTTACTGAATTTTAGGCAAGCCCAAAGTGATTGATAGCCTCTTGGAAGGTTTCAGCAATTTGAGAAGCATTTTATTACAATATGCAAATTTGAAATCTAAAAGTTTTACCTGACTTATTTGAAACTTTTTAAAAACATCTTTTGAAAGTGCATCTACTTAGGAATAAAATACCCTAAAGATTAAGAGAATAAAGATGGCGTACTTAATCTTACTGTAGTTTATCATTTTGTACATCATTGCCTATACAATGTGTTACAATATTTAAATAACATATCTCAAAAGAACCGTGAATTCTTATGCTCTCTTAAATCTACTAAACTAAAATTAAGTTACTCATTTATTAATGCACAATCCAATGTGTTAATGACACAATTAACTTCTATATTTCAAAATATTTGTTCATAACACAGAATTTTATGTAGTAGAGGCGTCAACTCTGAAGCTGACCTGGGTGAAGCTATATTTCTCCTGCCCAGAGATGGTATTCAGCAGGTTCTGGAGAACCGGTAGTGGAATTTGTGAGTAGTTTGGAGAACTGGTAAATACCACATCTGACTGGCCCCGCCCACATCTATACTCTGCCTCCCAAGTCCCAGCTGATCGGGAGGGAATAGGGATTTTGCAGTAACCTTCCCCTGGATGGGGAGGGAATGTAGATTTTACAGTATCCTTCCCCTGCCATGCCCACCAAGTTATGCCCACCAAGTCACACCATGCCCACCAAGCTACATCCACAGAAATTTTAGTAAAAAAAATTGAATCCCACCACTGCTCCTGCCTCATAATTGTTATGAACTTTGAAAGGGGGAATGGAGGGGAGAAGCGGATAGACCAGTTACCCATCAAAACAAAAAAGTTTTCCTGTGGGAACCAAGGCCATCCCAGCAGATGGCAGAGGAGTGACCAAGCAGCCTCCCAGCTACCTTCATTGAACAATGTGACCGGTGACACCTTGGGAGGGAATACTTGCTATTTTAATTAAAGGAAAACTGTGGTAACCTTTAGAATTGGTTTTCCCCAGCTGTGCCAATATGATGTATCCAATAAACATGTTCTTTAAGGAATCTACCTGCCTCAGAATTCTGCTTTGGATGGGTGAGTTATTTGGAACCCTGTCAATAGGCTTAATAGTAATTAATCTTATCTTTATACCAAAATAAAGACACATATCAACTGGATTACCTCTGACCCTTAAGCAAAATATAAAGGCAACAATATGAATTTGTTAAAATCCTATTCATCCAGTAAATTCATTTAAATTTAATTTATGTATATATAAATTATTTATTTATTCTTTAAAAAAAGCTACAAAAATAACATTAAGAAGACAATACTACTACATAAAACGAGGTGCAACACTTTAAAAACACTGATTAAAAAAACAATTAAAAAGGCAACCTAGTCCCGAATGTGATTTTAATTGGTACATAAAAATAAGTATATGGTTCATCTGAGAAAAATATAATCCTACTTATCATCGCAAACCATGTCCACCAGAGGATGGAGGGCTATTGAGAAAAAGAAGCTGTAACTTGGCCTCTGAGCCAAATGTTAACACGCTGAATTATACCTGTGAATTCATAGGTGTGATGTGGCAGCTTTAAAGACAAGTACAATATATTGTTTTTTAGCCATCCATATCTCCCATGGGAGCCAGGTTTTTGGATTGTTATCACAGCAGTTAGACTTCTTCAGCTGGATAATTGTGAAAAAGGATAAAACCGATACAACCTACATTTCCCCTTTATTATGTGAAAATAATTCATTTTCCATTGTTGATGGACACACATTTTCTGATTAAATAGACTAACCTTGATTTCCTCTACCTTCTGGCTTCCAGATCATCTTTTTCCCCAGCAAACCCTAAAGATCGCTGCCAATGCCATTCCTAAGATCATTGGGGTATATTATATTTTACCAGTTACACTGATCTGACATGAAGACAAGAAGAAAATTAGTTCTGTGCATTACGAAGTAAAGGACATTATCAAGAAAATGACACTATTCCTTTCTTGAGGGGGAAAGGAATAGTGTCCTTTACTTAATAATGTACACAATCCAACCTAACCCTAATCCTAACCCTAACTTTCTGTCTTTCTCTCTTTTCTTCTCCCTCTATCAGGATTCTATAGCTTGGAACAAAGAAGAGTAGGAATATGATAGATGATAGCTAGATAGCTAGATAGCTAGATAGCTAGATAGATAGATAGATAGATAGATAGATAGATAGATAGATAGATAGATAGATAGATAGATAGATAGATAGATAGTGCAAATAGAGGGTGCGGTTGGAAGTATTGTCCTCCAATCCAAACTTGTGAGCTTCCAAATGGCATCCAGTTTGTACTGCAAGACAAAGAACACTGAACTATATGGTCCTGTAGTCTGATCCAACGGGGCTCTGTTCTAATTATATGATCAGTAAAAGAGACAGATAAAATGGTGGGTTATAACATTGAGGGAAAACCATGGTCCTCATTCATTGGCCAAAAAAACATATCATCTCTTCAGTCAAATGACTAAGGTACATTTGCTCCTAGTTAATGTTAGTGTCTGGCCTGAAAACCATCTTGGCAATTAGATCTTCAGGCCTGCCACATTTACTCTGTGGGAAACTGGGAGGGGGATTGTATGGAGCTGGGGAGATATGTAGTCATAATAACATTCCTTTCTCCAAGAATCAATGACATACTGCCCTGCATCTTGAGGGGTGTGACTGGAGGCCTCTCCAGTTGGGACGGTGCTTTGATTGGGCCATGTGATTGGCATGTGGGTACTCGGCAGGGACTTGAACTTTCATTTGGGTGGGGAAAACCTGGAAGCTCTCAGATTCAGTTTTTCCCAGATGTACCAATATCATATCTCTAATAAAAGGGAACTTTGAGGAACCTCAAGCGTTGGAGTCTTATTTCATTGGGAATATTACTTGGAACCCTGACAGCTAGTGGCTTGTGATTCTACATGCATTCTAAAATTAAATTATATTCATAAAGCAGTTCCATATATAATATCCATACACCATGTTACAGGTTTGTGCACTTATGAGGGGGGGGGAAGGTGCAAAAGAAAAGAGAAATCAGTAGAAATACTTACTTCTAAGTAATATAATGTATGAAAATAACAAGTGTTAAGCAATTACATCCCTGTAGAAGGTACTGCATAAAATCTGCAAGCCTGCCTCAAGTTCCAATCTTAGCCCATTTTTCTATTAGTATTCCTGTGGCTGTGTTAGGTCTTATTTCTCACACAATGTTCCATTTTATTTTAATCTGCCAAATGTAAAAGTATTATTACAGAAACCTTATCAAACCAGACATAAGGGGAAAGAAACAGAAGGTGAATTATTAGCTACACCTTCCAAAACGAAATCCATATATATTGGTCTGAACAATCAGATAAATTAATTTTTAAAGTTATTCAGAGGAGAAATTAAACAGATGAATCCCCTCAGCCATGACCATTAGGCATTTCATGTCCACAGAGGAGTGTCAGGCCTGATGCATTATTAAAAGAATCAGATTAAGATTCAAAGAAATTTAGGTAATAAAAATAAGTGCAAAAATAAATTCCTTCATATAATTGCTTGTTACAGTTTTCAGCTTTTTGCCTATCAGCTGCTATGCTCCATTAAACTGTATTTTATGAAAAGCCATCACATAATAATTTTGCTGGTATTGGAACAAGATTTTCGTGTGTATTGGCATTCAGGTACAAGCTCTTGTAATTAACAGTTGAAAGGAATACATATTCAAGGAAATCTTTCTTCTGAATTATAGGTTTCTTTAAATGCATGTGCTTTTGAGCTATAACTACATCTTATATATGCCTAACATGTAGAAAATGAGCAAAGGGAAAAAAACATAATGTACAACTGGGCCATGAGCGGTTAGATGAAAAGCTGGTTTTATTTCATGCTGGTAATTTTTGGTGAAATCTCTTGTAAATGGAGCAGGAGCTAAGGGACCACGTGGGATTATCTTCTTTCTGGTAATGTTTTCAGTAGATTGCTTCTTGCCAGTTAGGCAAGGAAATAAATAAATAAATAAATAAAAACCAAGATGCCAGTAGTAACTAGCAGTCTATTTCTTTACAGCTACCATATCTGGGCCCTAAAAATGTGGATGACCATTATATGGCAGCAGTTTTACCAAGCACCTTTGTTCTCCACTGATAGTTTTCCAGATTTGCAGCCCAATTATGATAGTTCTCATATTTTGCAAACCAAAAATGTTGCTCATGAGGTGAAACAGGAGCCAGTTCCCAGCATGTGTTGTACCAACTTATGGCATTCTTACCAAGGGTGTGTATATCTAGAGCAGAACATTTTCCTCTATGGATAAAGTGAGGTTAATAGATTTACAGATTAACAGAGTTGGAAGGGAACTTGTAGGTCATTTATTCCAACACGCACCCACCCCAAGCAGGAGACTCTACACCATTTCTGACAAATGGCAGTCCAATCTCTTTTTGAAAGCCTCCAGTGGTGAAGCTCTTCTTATTTCTAGGTTGAATCTCTCCTTGATCAGTTTCCATCCATTATTCCTTGTCTGGCCTTCAGGTGCTTTGGAAAATAGAGTGACCCCTTCCTCTCTGTGGCAGGGTCTCAAATATTGGAACACTGCTATCATGTCTCCCCTGGTCCTTCTTGTCATTAGACTAGCCATGCCCAGTTCCTGTAACTTTTCTTCATATGTTTTAGTCTCCAGTCTCCTAATCATCCTGGTTGTTCTTCTCTGCACTTTTTCTAGAGACTCAACATTTTTTCCATAGTGTGATGACCAAAACTGGATGCAGTACTCCAGGTGTGGTCTTGCTAAAGCTGTATAGAGTGCTATTAGTACCTCACTTGATCTTGATTGTATCCCTCTGTTAATGCAGTTTAGGATTGCATTGCCTTTTTTGGCTGCTGCTGCAAATGCTGGCTCAGATTTAGCTGATTGCCCACTAAGACTCCAAGATCTCTCTCATAGTTATTGCTATTAAGCCTGGTTTTGCCCAGTGTATATGTGCACTTTGGGTTTTTCTTGCCTAAGTGTAAGACTTTTCTCTACATTCAATTTCATTTTGTTAGATAGAGCTCAGTGTTCAAGTTTGTCAAGATCCAGATGGATCTTGAGCCTATCCAGTTTGAAGGTGTCGAGGAGGAGGGGGAGGAAGAGGAGGAGGAGAAGGAGGAGAAGGAGGAGGAGGAGGAGGAGGAGGAGGAGGAGGAGGAGGAGGAGGAGGAGGAAGGGGTATTCAGACTTTTAAGACTTGTTGTCTCTGTTCCTTTTTTTGATTTACTTGAGAACAGCACCAACACACATTTAATAGGGAGAGAGAACCACCCAATTATGTTGACTTTCTTGGCTTACTTCATTCTCTTAATAGGTGTTCCACAAAGAATATTTAGGCAGTATTTCTCCATTACCATTTGTGCTTGATAGAAAAAAAGAAGACCAAATTTATTAGTATTCTAGACAAATATTCAAGATGTCATGATATGCAGTTACATTATTTTACACTCTAAAACAGTTGAAACCATTCTTCAACTCAATATAATAGATCTGATCAAAATCCAAAGCAAATAATTCTGAGTTTGGAAAATAGGGTATGCAAACAGATAATCTGGATTTTTTTAACATAGTAGTTTTAACCATATGCAATAGCAATTGCATCAGCGTTTGGAATGTAAAAAGATCACAAAAATGTTTCATTTTCTAGTTAGCCAAAATGCTGGACTTTAAAATCTTCAACATATAGTACGATGTCTAAACTTCATAAAGTGAAAAGTCTGACTACTTATGAAAAGAAAAAAAAAGAAAAATCACTGTACATTTTATGAAATAGTAATCAAAATGTGATAACTAATTCACAATTAATTTGCTGCTAGCAGGACCTATATTTTAAGCTGTATGATTTCTGGATATTTATTTACCTGTGTCTCATTATATTCCATGTTCAGCATTGGTAAGCTTTAAAATTGGGAGATGTGATGCTACGAGGCATTAGTAGGCATGCTCTAGGCAACTTATCCTATCTGCTCCAAGTAGCTGAAGTAAAGCATAATTTAATCATGGATTTTATAGCCAAGGGGTAAACTCCATCGGGACCTGAGAACAGAAAAATGTGTACATAGAAGGCATTTTTAATATCAACAATAATCTTCAGCAGTTTTTCTTCTTATGGTTATAATTTTAGTCTATGTAATTCTTGTAATTTTAATTATTTCTATATTTATAATTGTCCTTGTATTTCTATTTTTGTTTCTCGGTAAGCTACCTAGAGTCACTCTAGATAGAGAGATGGGTGGACTCTAAATTTAATAAATAAATAATGCCACTTCAATAGTTCATATGCAATTATGATACTCATCTATCTTCTTGCCATGCAAAATGCAAACTTGTTCTCTCATTTCTACTTAAAGAAATAATGGGATGGATAGAAGAGGGAGGATTTACTAGGGAATGACACTTCACGTGACACTAACAAGGTAAAAAGAAACAAATTACCAGAGTTGGATACACACATCTGAACTTTCTAAAGTAATTCAAATGGGAAACTGATTTGGTATTCATTCAACTAGTTTGCTCAAACCTGCCTTCTTTTTAATAAGGCAATGTTCTACTAAATAAAACTATAGAAAGGTTGCTAAGACTATGCTCTACTAAGTGAAACAATAGAAATAGATTTGAGAGTAGGGCAGGGGGCTGTCACAATATGTAGGGGGCTATGTATTAGTCTGGCTGAGAAATTAGAACAACTTTCCAAAACTTGGAACTTCACTAATCATTCAAACTCATCCAAGACAGCCATGAAAACTTGAAATAACCCAGAGGTAGAAGAATAAACTTTCTGCAGGAATTCACCTGAGAAATGAGCAGAGCTAATTGAGAGGAAAGGGCATGCTTGTGCATGTTCACCTAATTCCTAATATCCATGCCTACTAAAAATGGGTATTAAATCATTAAACAACACTGCATACACATATTTATTTAAAATTAATATTAATTAAACAGTATTAATATGAAAAAAATCTCTAACATGGGCTTGGATGTTTAATAAGCGTTATTCATGAATACTTTACTAGTTTTTAAGAAAATAGGTGGACCTTTCAAGACCATTATCAGGACAATTTTTGAACCATTTTCTACAGTTTCCTAGGAAAATGACTGGTTCCTTATCATTTTGTAAATACCATTGGCTCAGACAAAGTTTCCTTGTCAGTCATCCAAGTCTTGAACTGGCCTATGAGCATTCCAGGAGAGCTGTCAACATCTAACCCAGGTTTCCTTGTGCTTTCAGTAGAGTTGATAAAATTTCATTGTATGTTTCTTTATTACTACTTCCAAGGTCTCAGCTGCTATATATCTTTGCTTTGTCTAGCCCAGTGCAGTATCACAGGCTCCCAGAGACTGAATATTAGCACCTGCTTTCTTGAGCAGTATCACTTTCTGGTAGAGTACCATAATTGCTTGGATTCTGTTAAAAACATCCTGGGTAGTTGTTATTATTGAGATAATATGAACACAATGGCACTCACTAGATATCCCACTGGCAGGGAAGAAAAGTACAGGTGACATCAACCTTCCTTTCTGTCTTATATTTTTGTATACTTCCTTTCAAACTGAATGTTTACTTAAACTTCCACGTTATACATTTTTGTTCAGCTTGAAAAAAAAATGTAGATTGATTCAGTACCTCCTTTTGAAACATTTTTTGATTCCTTTATGCAAGATAAAGAAAATCTAGACTGGAAAAAAATGGCAACATTGTGCACAGAGTATGGGGTACTATCTACTGCACTTTCCTTTAATAAAAATATTGCCATTCATCCATGCTTTGTTTCCCTGGCCTGTAATTGGCTAACAACATTAAAAGCAGAACAAACAACATAAAGCTCTCCAATTTCTAAGATCAAAGAGAGATCTAAAAGGATTGTGTTCTTCGATGCAAAATCAAACACATTTAAAGCAGCAAATAATGTCCAAAGCAAAACTGCTCAAGGGCTCATGATGAAAGAGCATGGCTTCAGGTCTGTTCCACATAAGCTGTACTTTCATGTTAAATTTGGAACTGGAAGAAGAAGCAAACAGGAACAACTTTCAAAAGAACTGAGGGCTCCAGAACCATGAAATGGAATGGAATGGAACAGAACGGAATGGAACAGAACAGAACAGAATAATAAAGCTAGAAGGAACCTTGGAGGTTTTCTAGTCCAACCCCATGCTCAGGCAGGAAACCCTATATATATACTCAAGAAACAGGAAAACGTAGAAATGCAGAAGAGAAAAAAGTAAGAGAGATATAAAAAGAATGACTTCTGACCTTTTTTTTGGTACAAGTAGGAATAAAGAAGATACGTCTTACTCCAAGGTTAATGTTTGTTTACATTATTTCCATAAGTTTTATATGGTTTTAATTATGACCTCTCAACATCATTTTTTTTATCTCTTTCAGTTTCTCACAAAAAAAATCCAAAAATAGTTTCCAAGTAGAAAATTAGTCAAAGTTTTTTTTTCCTTTCATGAATGCTGTCAACTTCACCATCTCCACCAAATCCACCAGCTTTACCACCTATTCTTCCACTGTAGGCATTTATAAGTCCTTTAAACTTTAAATATCATACATAAAAACAAAGCATCACAAGGTATCTCCATTTGTGCTCCATTAAGCCCCAAAGAAAAGCCTCTGGTTTAAACTGTGCATACAGTTTTAAATTTTTCTGCAACGGGATACATACTTCATCCCATTATTTTCTAGCTTTGTTGCATGATTACCAAAGATGAAAAAAATACCTCCAGTTTGTTTACATTGCCAACAAATATTTGAAATGTACATTTATGACAGTTTCTCTGGTGTCATTTTATTTTCAAAGAAATCCTGTACATCTTAACAGTAATATGATCATCATCCATCCCACAGATCACAATAAGAAAAATTGAAGCTCTGATTAAAAAAAAAACAGACAAACTGCATTGTTTTAGTTTTGTAATTTCTGGATTGCTAAGTAACCATGCAATTAATAGTTATATCTAAATATTTACTTTTCCACTTGTTCAGTATATACTATTGTATCATATGTCCCACCCTGAGAGGGCCAGGTTTAGGTCCCAAACATTTGTCAATGTAATAAATCAATCAGGTTTTCTCTGAACTATTCTCAGTGAATTTTAATGAATTAGTAGTTGGCATGATCTTAAAATTTTTGCTGTCTGTCTATCACTGCCTGTCATGCTGATAAATAACATAATTAACTTTTCTGTTTTTAAAACAATAAATAATAAAAAGATATGATTAGTATAGTGTTAATGCAGAAATAATTCAAGACTTATCTCCCATATATACCTTGACATAAGCAAAGCAAAAAGGAAAGGAAAATAGAAGCATTGCCATAAATCTGAATTACTTTTTGAAAACAAATGAAATTGAATGCAATTATTGGTTCAAGAAACTTATTTTGAAAACCCTGAACTTCTACTTTGTATGTACAAATTTCACCAGAGGGGGAAAAGAAACCTCATAAATTTTCCATTTGTAATTGGAAAATATTCATAAGAGAGCATTCAATAATACAAAGCCAATGAATAATCATACGATATCATAAGTTTTTTTTAAAAAAAACAACAGACAGACATTTTTACAGCATTAAATCCTATACAAATTTACTATTCTCCAAATGAGGAAATAGAGGTAGTAGGGCTTTCCCCCCCCCCCCAACTTTGGTAGTTGGATGGGTTTTAAAAGGCAAATTATGTGTTTTACATCTTGATTAGGCTAAAAGCACCCATTGTAGTTCTTAACTCTTTCAAATTCTCAGATAATAGGCAGTTAGGGACTAGGGGCAAATAAATAGTTTATGCCTTCAAGGGCTTTTAAAACACAATTTTATTCTTCCACTTTGTCCATAATTCCATTCTTCCCAAACAGGCAAAAGTTTTTTTAAAAATGCCCTCCTTATTTTGGTGATGACATGCTACTACAAGCTATGCTCCCTATGACTTTCAGAAATATTGGTTTCCAGTTTCAAACAAATGTAATCTTAAAAGGTCATTAAAGTGAATTTTGCAATTGGAAGTACATTGGCCAGCTTGAATGACCTAAAAAAATAAACTATTGAGCAAGGCTAAAGTTGTGGTTTGGTTGGGAATAGGAAGACTAATTTGAATGGGAGATTGTCATAGAGGAGTAGTATTGTAGAATAGAATTAGAAGTTGGAAAAAAAGGAAAAGAAAAAAAGTAAGTATCATTTTTCAAGAAGAGTGCATCGATGTATTCATGTAAGTCATTAAGAGTCAAAAGCAATCTATATAAATCATATAAATTCTTTTCCACTCTTGATAAGTGCCACTCCATTTTGAGTTATCTCTTTGGACTTAGTCCTGATGTTAAGCAATAGTTTTTGTAGTGAAAATAATACTTTTAACAAAAATATGAAATAAAATTATGTCAAATAACAACAATTGTATGCAACAGACAAAAGGGAAGAATCAGAATTTCTCAACTGCTATTTTTAAGGGGGGACAAGATTGGGAGGAAGTACAATTGATACTATTGTTGACTTCTAAATTTTTGTGGTCTTTATTTGCCAATCTCAGCATTGGTTATAGTATCTACAGTCCCTTCCAACTTTGTTATTCTATTCTATTTTCTTTTGTAATGCTGTCAGTAAACTAAGCAGTTTTCAGTGACGGCATATTATGTTCCAAGTAACAATCAGCCTGAATTGTAAAACCCATAAATTTTTTGCTCTGTCATTTTCAATTATTTTAACTATGATTTCATGCTTCTAGTACCGTCATTCTTATTGAGTGTCAATCCATATTTTTCCCCATAAATACCAGTGTGTTATTTTCTCAAGTCGATCATGTCTTCTTTTTTTGCTGTGTGTGTGTGTGTGTGTGTGTGTGTGTGTGTGTGTGTGAGAGAGAGAGAGAGAGAGAGAGAGAGAGAGAGAGAGAGAGAGAGAGGGAGAGAGAGAGAGGGAGAGGGAGAGGGAGAGAGAGAATTCTTTTTTATTTTGGTGCATCAGGCTTATATATGGTCATTTTTTTATCCATATCTTAACACAATAGCATTTCTATTCAAACTACAGATACTTCTCAACTTACAACCATACTTAAGCCCAGATTTCTACCTTGGTATTCAATATGACCCTCCATTAGAGGTTCCAGGGCTTTGGGGGGCACTACTTTTAGTGTGGATTGTCTTTTTCTATCTCCTTATAAGTCTCCCTAATTTTCTCTTTTAATTCTGCTTATTGAGAGTTATGTCTGTGCGTGTGTGTGTGTTAGTTCATAGATTATTTCAGCACTAGCCTGTACTGATTCTGTTGTTATTACTTCTTCTAAATTATTATTTCTGTAGTTCATATCAGCTGTTTTATTTATATTTCTAATTGCTATTATTACAGTTTCTACTATTATTTTTGGGTCTTCCCCCTCCAAATCTCTCCCACCTATTATGGACTTTCCATTAAAATTATGTTGTTGCTGTTGTTGTTGTTAGTATTAAAAAGTGAGATGAGAAGACTAATTAGAGAGATAATGAATGGATTCCTATCCTCTTAGAGGTATCAGTATTAATAGTTCTATCAAACTCTTAACTAATGAACTGAATTAATAGAACCAACAATATGAAATATGCAGCATAAAAGTAGGCTCAGGTTTGCTCAATAGGAGAACAAGTTTATGCAATCAAAATCTAGAAAAGCAGAAAGTTTCACTGCACAGATAAGAAAGAAAAGTTTGACTCAAGAAGACCCAGAAATACTCACAGACTTGATAAACCATTTCCCTCCATAAAGGCTCAAGAAATACATGGAGGAAGATGGATGACAAATTTCAATATTTTTCAGCGATTGATTTTTACAGACGAGGTGGCAGAACACTGAGTGGAACATAGTGGATCTTTGTTTTCTTGGGCATTCAGATATGAAATAAAAAAGAGACTGCTGATGCTGAAGAAGCAACAGTTGATTATTTGCTTTTCGGAGTCAAGTCAGAAAAAAAAAAGTTTTCTGTATGGATAATTCTTTGTTCCAACCATTTTCAAATATCCTTTGTATGAAAGTCCTTCAATTAACAAAAAATACCTTGCTCCAAATTACTTTGCCTACCCATAAAAAGAAAAGGAAAGATTTTTTTAAAAATGTGAAGGGCTCAGCCCTACCAACAGACAACAGATTGTGGTCATAAAAGAAAGGGATTAAAATAATTTCTACCAAAGTAATTTGCCTGACTTTCTTCAGGGAGAATTATCCTCTGACCCAAAGTAAAATGCCATGGGAATAGCTCGACTAATATCACACTTAAACCAACCTGTAAGTAATATGAAAGCCTACCGTATTTTCAGAGTAAAAGACGCACCATTTCCCCAAAAATGAGAGTGAAAATCTGAATTTGACTTATACTCTGAATGTAGCCCCACCCACCCACCGTCACCCTCTGAGCATCACATTTTCGGGTGGTTTCAGATAGTTGGGATCCTCATTTCCACTTGGATTTTGGTAACTAGATTTTTATCCATTTAAAACAAACCCTATCAAGCTATGTGTATTTAACTGGAGGTGATGGGGTGGGATTGCAGGTGATTTTCATGAGGGAATAAGAGGGATTTGGCACTGAAGACACCACTCCCGAGATGTCCCCGTCTTTCTACCTATAACCATAGGCATTGAAAGCCTGGCTTTGTCGCAGCAAGGCCTGATAGAGACACAGTACTTCAGTCAGACACAGCACACTGCCATCTCATAAACACACTATCCTGTGCCTCTGCTGCCTCAGGAATCAGGTCATCAGGGAAGCAGGATGTCAGGACTCATTTAGCGAAGGGGGTGCTGCACGAGAGGCGTAAGACGGTTGCTGCCACCTGGAATGCCTTCCTTTCAGATCTGCCTTCCGCATGCCCGGTTGAAGATCCACCATCCTCTTCCCTATATATTCATACAACAGGACAGCTTTATCATGACAGCCATTGAAATGGATGGTAAACTGCCTCCACTTCTGATCATGCTCCACCTGGATGGGGAAGCTGCCGCATATGGGCTCCGGCAGGTTGAGTGGAGCTTCCTGTGCCATGGAGGAACCCCCCACTCCATGCCTTTCCTCCCTCTCTGCCACCACAGCCTGCTTCAGCTTTGTCCACATGTGGTGGGGAAGGGCTTGGAGGGGAGCCCAGGGGTTGGTGGTGAAAGAGGGGGTCCATCCCCCTCAATCCTGATCAAGCAGTCTTTGCAGGTCAGCTGACAAGGGAATGATCTGTGCTGTGTTCCAGCCAGGAAACTTCATAATAAGAAGAGTAGGGGAGAAACCCCTCCTGCCGCAAAGCCTGCACTCGGCAACAGGAGCTGAAGCAGCCTTCCACACACCAGGTTTTTGAATTGGCAAGGAAAGTGTTTTTGGGAATCAGCACCACAATTCCCTCTCCAATTCCACAAATGGCGCATGCAGATGGTGGCGGATATGAAACGAAGGCATTTCAGGTGGCGGATCTGGCCAGGAGGAAAAGAAAGTGAGTCTGCAGTGCCTGCCGCATGCAACATTTGTGGAATCAGAGAGGGAATCATAGTGTTGCCGCCTGAAAACACTTTCCTTTCCAATTCAAAAACCCTGGCATGCGGAAGGCTGCTTCAGCTCCTGGGTTTGTTTTAAATGGATAAAAAGCTCCTTATCAAAAGCTGAGTGGAAGTGAGGATCCCCACCACTTGGAACCAAGGCACAGAGGCAGCGATAGTCTGTGGCAATCCCTACAGCCTGGAACAACTGATTGGAGGTATTCCACCTGCCAATCAGCTGCTTCTGCTGAATCAGGCTGCAATAACATGCTGAAACTAACCAGGCTATTTGCTGCAAGGATGTGATGGATGCTGGTAGCCAGAGGCAGAAAGTTTTTTTCTTCTTTCACTCTCCCAAAATTAATGTGTGTCTTATACTCCGGTGCGTCTTATAATCTAAAAGATATGGTATTTCACTTCTAGTGCTTTTAACAGATATTTTTAATGACCATAAGAGAACAATGCCCTACGGATACAGTCCTTTGTAATTTATAAACTTAGTCTTCTGTAAATTGGCCTCCAGAGCGGTGTGTCTTCTAAAGCTGTAACCATTGAAATTAAATTAGAAGATTGTGCGAAGTTCATCCATCCAACATGGTTCATATTGTTATAAAATAAAATGAAAATAAGGATAAATATTCATGTTAAACACTCAGGAAAGAAACTGATTTTTTTAAAAGAACAAAAATAATATTTTCATTTCTCCTTCTTTCTGTATGTTTGCACCTTATATGTAAGCATTATGATTTTCAGACTTTTGACAGACTTTGCAAAAAAAAATACCAGAAATCAGCAACTCAATCTTTTAATATCTTGTCTACATCCAATTGTAACTACAAGTGAAAAAAAGGAGACTGGAATTGAAAAACAAGACAGATGTTTGTGTT
Source organism: Thamnophis elegans (assembly GCF_009769535.1). NCBI lineage: Eukaryota > Metazoa > Chordata > Lepidosauria > Squamata > Natricidae > Thamnophis > Thamnophis elegans. Next base: position 69,966,492 of record NC_045542.1, read on the forward strand.
GAAACAGTTGTATTGCTGAAGGCAGCATTTAAATTATAATACTTTGATATTTTAATTATTTATTATTTTAAATTATGTGTCTTCTAACATCAAAGAGACAAGTAACCTATAATTTATTTTTCATTCAGTGTGGAAAGGGGTCTTTTTTGTAGTGCCTTTTGCTGCTATGTACAGAATTCTGTTTTGATGTAAAACATTAACTGGTGCTATGAATAAAAAGCAAGAGTAACATTCACTTGACAACTTGATTCTTCTAGCTTTATTTATGTAAAAAACAGAAACTGACAACCCACCAAAAGGCAAGACTTTAATTCATCCATCCATTCTAATAAGTTCGCAAAATCACTGAACACAAAGGATGCAATGTAAAATCTTCAGGAAAGAATGGGCTTTTGTCATTGCCTGACCTAATATGTCACTTGAACATGAGTGACAAGGAGTTACACACATGTAATTGTCTGTATATATATCAAAGTTTATGATTATAATACATTGTTATGTTGCTTTTCTCCTTTTTTAGGTGTTTGTTAAAGTTTCATAAGCAAAACAGTATAATAGAATGAGCATTTCCACCTATGACTGAATGCTGTATGCTGTCCTTCATATCCTAGGCACATGGACAATAAGATTGTGTGAATGTCTTTTTCATAAGCTATTAATTTAGCTTAGTGGAAGACATTTTATGAAATGCAATAGTAGAAGCAAACTTCTCTATTTGTTCAGCTGAAATCAATGTACTGATCTGTATAATGTAAGGAGAGGACAAGTACCTGAATGATGACAAAGGGAAATTAAAAGATTTTGCAGAGCAAAGCTAATACCTTATTAGATACAATTGCAAGTGTTGGGCAGAGACTGCCCAATTTTCTGAAACCTGATGGTGATGTTTTAGAAAAAGCCTGGATGATGTTCACCCTGATTTACGCGTGTGCGCTGGGAGAACCAGTGGCAACAAATTGTGAAACCCATCACTGCTGCCAACACAACAAAGTGACTCCACCAAGTGATAGCCATACATCACTTGTGTAATGTATGCACACACAACTGTTTTAGTTTAGTATTCCCTGATAAGATGCCATCAGCAAGACACCTAGTAATTCAGTATCATCACCACCAGTATACTCAGGCAAAAAAAGGGAAGGGAAGGGAAGGGAAAAAAGGAAAGGAAAGGAAAGGGGAAGAGAAAAGGGAAGGGATAATAATATAAAGTATTGTGTATTGATATAAATATTCACAATAGCATTAGCAGTTATTCTGGGGTCTTTTGTAGTGCCAGGAATGATTGAGAAACTTCTCGTATACACATTAGAAGACAGAATTATTTCCCTGATACAGTGTAAGGAGATTAAATAAATAGGTATAAAATCTTTTCAATCATTGTGGCTGCATTAGATTTATTTTTCTCATTTCTTTAATAAATCCTTTAAGTATGCATTGTCTCTCAATGATTTCTGACAAAGCTTGGACACTGAGATTGGGAATCGCCTTAATTTAAAGTTCCAGTAATGAATATTTAGGTGTCTTATCAGTGTTGCAGGATTGGTAGATGCTTGGTGCATTGTGTCAGTTCTTATTAAGAGTATTTGAGAGAGAAAAACATTTATAAGTAGTTTTGCAAGTTACCCAGGTTTTATTTCCTCTCATAGAAGATTAGAGATTTACATATTTGAGGAAAGTGTATTTTATAAATATAGAACCATCAGACCACTAACGTAATAACGGGATTTTCTGTTACCTTTTTTCCCCCTCCTGCTCAAAGCAACTAGTGGATATTAATGGAACAATATACTAGGAAGAAAACACAATCTGTCCATAAATATTCAATCTTTTTTTTATCTAATGCAGCTCACTAACATCAACCATAAGAGTCACCTTGCCACCTTGCCCTTCAGACAGTCATATTTCAATTTCCCCTTTCAGATATGTATTTAACCTTCTGAATCTCTCAAGCTATCAGCATTGAGTGTATAAAGTCACAAATGAAAGAAGGATGCCTTATTTAGACAAGCCTAGTTACAAACTATTTAGGAGTTTGAGGGCAAACACAAGTACTTTATACTGAGAAATAGCCTTATCCAAGCTAGCTTTGAATAAACTGGTGCAATTGCTTTAGCTATTTCTTCTTGGTAGAGCCAGGAACAGGCAGCCACTTTGATGTAGTGGTTAAGGCAGCAGCCTAAAAACCAAGAGCTCATGAGTTGTATTCCCAATTTAGTCACCTTTGGCCAGTCTTACTCTCTTAGCTCTAGGAACCAGGAAATGGCACCCCACTTCTGAAATCTTGCCAAAAAAATTTCAGGGACTAGTCCAGGAAGTTGTTAAGAGTCAACATTCACTTAAAGGCAGAACAATAGAGTCAGAATTCAATTTCAAAGGAAAAGTATAAAAAGTAAGAAAAATGACTTTTTTAGGAATTAGGAATTATGCCAATTTTCAACTTTTACCACAAATGTTACCATTCACTTGAAGGAAGATCTTTCAAACTATTTTCAAGAGCATGGTTGTTTTTTAGATGACAATTAAATTCCACCTCTTCCCCAATGAAACTAAAACAAAGAAAACCAGGGAATGGAATGGGGTTGGGAAGGGGGAAGGAAAGGAAAGATGAAAGGGAAGGGAAGGGAAGAGAGGAAAGGAAAGGTCAAATATGGAACAAGAAAATAAGACTGATTACATATAAAATAGGTTGCTTTTAGACTAAATACAATATTATCTATTCCTTTCTTTCAGAATAAAGTTGTTGGTTTGTACTTGTAACCTGGCAGTACAGATATGTCCTGAGATTTAAGTCGTTACTTGACGGTGATATTTCTTGGAATTTGGGGCCAGGCACTAACTCTTGTCCAGCCTTCCTCATAGAATAGTAGAATAGGATAGTATTATGAAGTGCAAAGAGAATTCCATGTGCCACTCTTATTCTGGAGCAGCAGTTTCCACCTTTCCTAACTTTAAAATGTATGGAGTTCAACACTCTGAATTTTCATTATTGGCCAAACTGGCTGGGGAAGTTTATGCGTTAAAGTTAACATATCCGGAAGCTGCCAACATTGGAAAACTCTTTTCTATAGGAAAGATTGGATATAACCATCAGAATGTCAAGATAAGGATAAGATCAATTCAATTATCTGGATCTTGGTTATAACTGAATGCTGTAATGATTTTATATCATATACACCCTAATTCCCTGTCTCTAAAATATATACTAACAGTGTTCTCTAACTATAATTCTAAAAATATCACTAACCATCATTTAGAGGATTAGGAATGCCAAGCAATATTCTTAAATAAAAGTAAAAATGCTTATAAATATGAGTCACCTTTTAAATTGAATCAAAAAGCAAAACGGTGGACAGATTTGTTTATATTAGCTTCTCTCTCTCTCTCTCTCTCCCTCATTCCTCGCCCTCCCTCTCTGTGTATCTCTGTGTGTGCTTCTATATTTTAATGCAAATGTGATTGATTAAAAAGTCTTTTAAGTCACAGTTTATACAGACTTATTACTAGTCTGCGATAAAATCATAAATTCAGAAATAAGAGCCCAAAGAAAGATTTTTTTTTTTTGAGTTTGGTTACTTTCACATTCTTTTGTGATTTGTATCCTCACTCCATGAATATTTTAGAGTCTGAATTTACTAGCAGTTATGTTTGCTGAATAACACATTTTGAGCTAATGCTAGACAAAATGCTCAGAAAGCAAAATCTAAACTCACCAATAGGAGGTTCCGTCTCACTGCTTTGTGGACATTTCTGGAGATTAGAAAAACAATGTTGCTCTGCAGAAAGTTCCATTCATTATACAGCCTTATTCAGATGGGAATCCAGCAAAGGATCAAGGCAATCAATGGTTCTCACCCTCTCCTTCCTTCCTTCCTTCCTTCCTTCCTTCCTTCCTTCCTTCCTTCCTTCCTTCCTTCCTTCCTTCATTTCTCTTTCTGTCTGTCTGTCTTTCTTTCTATTTCACCTTTATTACTATTTTTAAATAAATAATTCAAGGTGGCAAACATAGTAATAGCACTTAGACTTATATCCTGCTCCACAGTATTTTACAGCACTAACTGGGCAGTTTGCAAAAAGAGCAAGTTGCCCCTAACAATCTGAGTCTTCATTTTACTGACTTTGGAAGGTTGGAAGGCTGGATTGATTATTTATTTATTTATTTATTTATTTATTTATTTATTAGACTTTTATTTATTTATTTATTTATTAGACTTATATACCGCTTCATAGGGCTTTCAGCCCTCTCTAAGCGGTTTACAATTTTTTTTTTAGCAAATTGAGTCAGCAACTTGCCCCCACAGTCCGGGTCCTCATTTCACCCACCTCGGAAGGATGGAAGGCTGAGTCGACCTTGAGCCGGCGAGATTTGAACCGCTGAACTGCAGATCATAGTCATCTAAAGTGGCCTGCAGTACTGAACCCTAACCACTGCGCCACCTCGGCTCTGAACCAGTCAAGATTGAGCTCCTAGCTATGGGCAGAGATAGTCTGCAATATTACATAGTTCAATATGCATTTCAACATACCTAATATTCCTTTATTCTCCTATTTTCTTCACAAAAGAACCCTTTGAGGTGAGTTGGGCTAAGAAACAGTGACTGAGCCAAAGCTACCCAGCCACTTTTCCTGCTTAATATGGGATTAGAACACACAGTCTCCTGATTTCTAGTGGGATGCCTTAACTAATGACCAAACTGGCTCTTGATGATGCAGATATTCTTCTTAGATCAGATGTTTTGATGCCGTTACCTAATTATGTCATTTGTGTGAAGTTATAAGAATGTAGCTTGTTATATGTATGCCACTGTACTCAAACTTATCCTCTACATATATTTAGGCTAAACTTCTTGAATTCCTTGTCATTAGTCCCAACATATCTGTCAAGCAGCAGTAAAACTCTATTTAAGTAATGCACTCTAATATATGTTGTCCAAATGAAATTAACATTGCTTTGTACGGTAATTTTCCTGCATCACTGCAAAGTAATTATGGAAAAACATCCTTTTATGTGAGCATCTTATTTTACATATAAAAATAATGCTCATTGGGGAAATACAGAGGGGGGGGAGCAATAATTCCACAATATTCTAAATAAAATCAGTACAATTATTTTAAACTGGATACCTATCTTCCTAAATAGTATCTTGAATTTCAACACATGTTCAAGATTCATTGGACAGAATATAGCTGGATCAGAGACATGATTCTGCTTGAATGTTGATAGGAATATATTTATTTTTCTTTTGAATACTTATTCTCAGAACGTGCAAGGTAAATTAGAGCTACCTCTTTAAAAAGACTAGGTTTTATCTTATTTCATCAAGACTTTATGTAATAGGTCTTGCTTAGCACTTGCTCTTCCTCTGGATGATCTTCTGCCCAATGGTAATCCATTATAAGGGGGCTACGAGATCTTTCTTCAGAAATGATAACTGGAAACTATCATTAGAAAGTACAATCATCGCTGATGTCTAGTTATTGTCCAGAATTTGCAGCCCAGACACTGACAGCTAAAACCAAGAGCATTTCAGATTGCACCATATAACCAGAGAAGTTTGCTAAAGGCCCTTTGAAGAAATCTATTTACCATTATATCACTCTCTCCATCCACTGCTTCTGGAAGAAAGATGCTTTAGTTTGTTTTCTTTCAATTATTCCACAATGCTTCCTTCCGTTGAATTGTTCCACCAAAATCCAACTTAGGAAGTGCAGATTTATCAGGTTATAATCATTCAGCTGATACATTTTAAAACAGAAGGTAAAATTAATGGATGCTTTCAGTTGTGCTACTAATGCATTGTCACCCAAACTGATAGCAGCTGTTATTTGAGGAGGAAAGAAGAAACATGAATATTTACAGTTATCTATCAGTCATGTATGACTGTGCCTTTTCTGTTAGGCAATGTTCAGTAGTGTCTGTGACTGAAAGAATTAGTATCTTTCCTCTTGTGTCTTTTTGCTTTAAAACATCAAAATCAAGCAGGGATTTCTCAGCAGTTGTCTTAAGAATATTTCTTGGAAAGAGTGCTAAGAATAAAATTGATACAGAAGTTGTTGTATAGCTAAAGAAAGTCCTCGCTCTTGCGAATGACAGCTCGGTAGCAGCCAGGCGCGTCTTAGCCAATCAGACGCGCCTGTCAGTTGCCGAGCTGTCAAGCGCGAGTCTGCTGGAATATAAAAGGCAGGCTCTTTCCAACCGCCCCCCGATCTACTTCGCAGCAGCCGAACATACCGGTCTACTCAGAGCTGCCGAAGACACCGGTCTACCACACAGACCTTCCTATCTACTTCATAGACTACCCGGTCTACTGTTATATTCATTTCTGTTTACTGCGCGTCCAGCCCGGTCTACTCGCGTTACTTGTTACAAAGTTAATAGTGAATTAAAGTGGTTACAGTGTTACCATTACAACAAGCCTCTGTCTTCATTCTGAAGTTACAATACTGGCGACGAGGATGGGATATGCGATTACCGCAGAGCCTGGAAAACAACAACGAAGAATAAGCCAGTCGCGGCCCCGCGAAAATCAGACACAAAAGCCACAACAGAGAACCAATGGCCAGCATGCACTCAGCAGCAGCAGTAGCCACCGTGAAGCCTTCCATCTATGCCAACTTGAAGGACGAGCCACGCCAATTCCAAGGACGAGCCAAAGACCGCGAAGTCCAACCTCGGCTGGAACTGCCTGCCTGTCTGCAGCCGCTGCTGCCATCCGTCTCCTCACGGCTTTCTATCTGCATAATACAAACTGTCTGCAGCTGCTGCTGCCTGGAGCCTCTGCTGCTCCACCTGCCTTACAAAGCTGCCTACCTCCCAAGGCCACCTGCCTTACAAAGCTGCCTGCCTCCCAGCTCCACCTTCTGCAAGGTTTACACGCTGACTCCACTGCTGACCAACAACCAGGAGAAGCGAGGCCTGGCGCTGGACGGGAAGCTGAAGCATGAGGACACCAACCTGCCTCCAAAAAAACCAAAGTTACCGACAGGCTTGGACTTTCTTTGCACACAAAGCAAATAACTGGGGGGGAAGGAGTGTTATATATGCAAATGTTAGAGGAGTGTTGAGTATGCAAATAACTGGGGGGAAGGAGTGTTATATATGCAAATGTTCCCTGTTACCAGCTCTCTGATTGGCTGGTCATTTGACAGTTGCTTTGGGCTCCAGTATAAATACCCTGACAGTTGCAGGGACGTTTTGAATCACTGTCATCTCGCAATAAACATCTTACTCTCTGATTCCATGGCTCCTGCGTCTTTCCCTCAAACATATATAACAGAAGTGATCTATGTTATCATTAGCTAAGGCATATTCATATGTTAACAAATAAGGAACGATGGTAGATATGTATTGCCTGCTTCCTAGGGCTGAGAGAGAAAAAGAATGGCCCAAAGTCTTAAGAATATACTAAATTGAAAAAAAGAGAGAAAATTTAATGATATAAATTTTATTCAAATACTAGAGCAGTGACGCACAGAATTTTGCAGTTCCGTGTCCTAAGGTGATACATCTGACAGGACCCAAAAGATGGGCCTTCTCCCTGGCAGCTTTTTCCCTCTGGAACATCTTCCCTTTAGAGATTAGACTGGGCCCCCACTCTGACACTCTTTCAGAAGGCCCTGAAGACATGGTTCTGCCAGATAGCTTGGGTAACCCAGAGCAGGATGGACCCCATTAAATGGCTGGTATGAGTGAATGCTGGGATTGGGTGGGGTTATTATTTTCTTTATTTTTTGCTGTGTTTTACTTCCTGTTAGCTGCCCTAAGTCACTGTGAGCAAATAGGTGGCAATATACATTTTCAAAATAAATAAATATTCATATCTAGTATTTGTCTGTGTGTCTCTTTGTATATAGTGAGGTCTTATTAATAAAGCTTTTTCTCTAAGAGAAAATCTATTGATGAAGTCACTAAGGGTCAATATCAAATTGATGGCACATAATCAAGTTTAAGTAATAGGATTGCTAATACATTCATATACAATATTCATAACAATAAAAAATGCCATTTTATTACTTCTCTCTAAGTTTTGCTAAGGGGCACGGTGGCTCAGTGGCTAAGACGCTGAGCTTGTTGATCAGAAATGTAGACAGTTTGGGTTCAAATCCCTAGCGCCGCATAACAGAGTGAGATCCCATTACTTGTCCCGGCTTCTGCCAACCTAGCAGTTCGAAAGCATGTAAAAATGCAAGTAGAAAAATATTGACCACTTTGGTGGAAGGTAACAGTGTTCCATGTGCCTTCAGCGTTTAGCCAGGCTGGCCACATGACCATGGAGACGTCTTTGGACAGTGCTGGCTCTTCAGCTTTAAAATAAAGATGAGCACCACCCCCTAGAGTCGTAAATGAATAGCACATATGTGCGAGCCTTTAACTTACCTAAGTTTTGCTACTGTAATAGATACACTATTTTTAGACACTGTCAGCATACAACCTTAGTGTTTAAAGCATTGATTGTATTGCACTGAGCAATTATCCCTTTGGCAGCTGCCTGTTTTTGTTCTTTCATTTGTTTTAATTGTGTTACCCAAGAATTACCAAGAATAAATCGATAATATGGTTACCATTATTGCATAAGAAATATTTTAAGTCCTTTTAATTTGGCCTGTTGGTCAGGTATATGAAAACACTTAGCTATTCATTTTGTTCAGTCTTCTTGAAATTAATGGAAGTTGATTCAAGTGGGCCTCCTTCAGATCATTCTTTTTTTTTTTTTAAAGAGGAAGAATTTCTAAATCACATTTTTTGTTCTAAGCAAGGCCTTTCCTCCCAAAGCAGTTTACACAATAACTCCATTAAACAATTGACAACATTATAAAAGCTTTTTAAAATAAAGATTAAAAGCAAAAAAAAAAAAAAAAAACCTTAAAAGTAAAGCAAGTGAAGGAAATAAACCTTGAATATTCCAATTATTCCGAGATGAAACAAGTGGTGTTTTTGAAGTTGTTGTTACTGCTGGCTAAAAGTCATTATGAATAACTTTAGTCTAATTTGTTCAGAAAAGAATTAAATATGCAGATTGCACTATGAGAATGGCCTAGGCTTGAGTTTGGTTTGAATGAGGAACATAATATAGAACATCTGAAGCTGATCCAAGATGTTTCTGTCTGCAATACAGTATACAAGAACAATTCCCACCTAAAATTTGATGCATCTTACAACCTAAATTTATTTTGGCACCAATCACATAAAATTACACATACGGTATGTGTCTCCCTTCCTTTTTTATATTATGTCTAATAAGTTGCAGATTTATCATCTCACTCGAGGGGAAAGGGGGAAGAAGGAAGGAAATAATTTGAATCTGTTCAACCTACATTTGCATAGCCTATATTTTCCTTTCCTTTACATCAGTCTAGCTACAGGTAGTCCATGATTTATGACCTCAATTGAGCCTAAGATTTCTGTTGCTAAGTGAGATATTTGTTATGTGAAATTTGCACCATTTTATGACCTTTCATGTTACTACTATTAATTGAATCACCATGGTTAAGTTAGTAACATGGTTGTTAAGTGAATATGGCTTCCCCATTGACTTTGCTTCTCAGAAGGTTGCAAAAGGTGATTCCAGAACACAAGGACATTGCAATCAACATAAATATGAATCAGTTTCCAAGCATCTGAATTTTGATCACATGACCATGGGGTGTGTGTGCTGCAGCAATGGTTGTAAGTGTGAAAAATGGTCATAAGCTCTATTTTATTATTTGCTTTTAAACAGTAACCATTGTGTGAGGTTCGTCCTCTCATCTCCTCAAGGTTACATTTCCCTTACATTGTTGAGGTCCTCAATTCTGATTTTCTTGCAGGCTTCACATTGCTTGATGACAACTACTTTTATCTCATCCAACGATCTACCCTGTTTCTTCCTTTTATTTTTAAATCGCTGTAGCCTCTTTTCCTCTCTTTCATACTTTCAACCTTAGGCACCTAAATTCTTTCACCTGAATTCTTTCTTTTCTTCTTATTGTAAATTCTGATTACTTTGCATTCACCCTTCCCAGTTTATTAAAAACCCTTAGATTATAATTAGATTTTGCATTTATATCTTGAAAATTCTCTTGCCGGTTTTACTCAATGTACTTGATAGTTGGAACAATTAATCAGTGGAACAGCTTACCCTCAGAAGTTGTGGATGCACCATTACTGGAGATTTTTAATAAAAATATTTGTCTACAATGGTATATGGTCTCCTGCTTGAGCAGAGGTTTGGGCTACAAACGTATCTTCCAATACTTTATTCTGTTATTCTAGCTTGACAAAATTCACCTAAATCTTGAAAGACCCCTAATGCTATCCTTCTACATTAGTGATATCTGGGAATTTTATAATTACATTTTCTAATCCCTCATGCTGAAACATGAACAGCACAAGTGGTCATAAAATCCTGTTAGCAACTCACTTAACTCTTTTCTTTGGCTTGATGTGAAGTTTTTGATATATACCAATTGAATAAGATAGTTTAAACAGTTATAATAGTAGAATAGGCCAGTCTGCTTTTGTTATCTTCTTTACCAGGATCTCATGGAGACTTTATGGAAGTTAAGATATGCTCTAGATTCTTATGGTCCATAAAACAAGTAATTCTATATTAACAGGAAGATCAGATGGTTTTAACATGATTTATTCCTGGTGAACCATACTAAGTTATTTTCTGTTCAGTCTTTTCTAAGTCCATAAGCTAATATTTTTGCTTCATTAGAGAGAAATGCTCTTCTCTGAGTATTTCATTATGTATAATTGCTAAGGTGAACATCTGAAAATGTTGCTAAGGAATCTTAGCCAGCCAAACAGGGAAAAAGGAAGCAACAAAAAAGGTAATCTTTCCCAGTTCTTGACAAGTTTCCCCCCCCCCCCATTCAGAACTAGGACTGAGATTCTAAGGAACCTGAGAATGTGCAGTGTTAATATTTCTGCCAGAATGAAAATACCATTGGGAGGAATTAAGCATAGTACAATCTGAAAGGGCTATTTTTTAAAATTAAATTTATATGTCACCCATGTCATTCTGAAAAGCAACTCTAGCCAGTTATAGTATGAAGCACCATCCTATTTTATGCAATATCTCTAGGAGCCTAATCATAATATAGTCCAGAACAGAATCAATATACTTTTTCTTTGAAAAATATAACGAGTAATGAAATACTGCATGTCCACAGAGTGACAAAAAATTAATTTGCTGACACATAGTGAATGCCCTTATTATCTTGACTTTTAACAAACAAACAAACAAAAGCCCTGCTTGTCTCTGCATGAATAAAACTTATTGACAGCTATATAATTTTATGGTCCATAAAAGCTTCTTTCACTATGTATAATTGCTAAGTGTTTCATATAGTGATTATTAATAGCAAGAAAATTGTCAGAAGTGGCCTTTTATCACTTCATTCGTGAATGCTGATGTCATAACAAATAAATTTCCCTTAAAGTGCCAGGCTGCTCGTTGAAATTTTTGCTATGGCTACAATGTAGTGACCTGCATTTTGCAGCTGCTAAGTGCATATGAACAGTACCTATGCCATCCATTATCATTAACATTTTTGGAACCAATTCTGAAATAGAAACAAAAGCAGATTATTATTTTTTGTACTGCAGATTTATTTTGAAATTACATACTCTGGTTTCTCTTTAGAAAGTATAAATCTTTCGCCTTATTTTGAAATTACAAGAAGTTTCAGCCCACCCTGAGCAGTGGGTGGTGCTATTGTGTGGTGGTTTTTTTTTTTTTTTTTTACATAAATTAGTTTATCCTATTTTGTGAAGGGAGGGGGGAAACTGGAGAAAGGAATGTTAGATACATTGAGCTACTGAACGAATAGCAATAGCAATAGCAGTTAGACTTATGTACCGCTTCATAGGGCTTTCAGCCCTCTCTAAGCGGTTTACAGAGTCAGCATATTGCCCCCAACAACAATCCGGGTTCTCATTTTACCCACCTCGGAAGGATGGAAGGCTGAGTCAACCCTGAGCCGGTGAGATTTGAACAGCCGAACTGCAGAACTGCAGTCAGCTGAAGTAGCCTGCAGTGCTGCATTTAACCACTGTGCCACCTCGGCTGTAATGAAATGTGGGGTATGCATCTAACAAGTGAAATAAATAATAAATAAATCATGCTAACAAAAAACTGCTTTTAGGAAAAATATGAAAATGCATGTATCAAGAATTGTAACTGACAAAAGTATCTTGAAGATACTTCAATCACCAATTTATATCTATGGGAAAATTAATAGAAATTAACACTTATTGATTTATATGTTTTAGTTTGAAACAGTGAGATGATGTGAAAACAAGGATTTAGCCTGTCTTCAGGGTTAAGTACAATATCTTCAGTATGAGTGGTCCTTGGTGTTCTCTGAGCTTGTTTGTTTTGTTGGAAATGTTTCATTACCCAAACTAGGTAACATCACCTGGACTAGGACTGATGATGTTACCTAGACTAGAGTAATGAAATGTCTGCAAGAAAGCAATCAAGCTCAGAGAGCACCAAGGCAGTGGTGAAATTAAAAAAAATACTACTGGCTCTGTGGGCATAGTTTGGTGGTGGGATCCTGTGACTGAGTGGGCATAGCCAACTTGATGTCACTCGTGGCCATGCCCACTCAGTCTCATGCCCGCACCACCACCAAGCCATGTCCACAGAACCCAGTAGGAAAGATGTGTGTACGAGTCCATTCACAGTGGAGCTGCTGCTCCCTTTATGGTCCTCCCTGCCCCCCTCCCTCCTAGCAGTAGAAGTACCTTAAAGGGACAGGCTGAAGCAGATGTGCTGTGAATGGAGGGAAAACATTTGGATTGTCTCTGCCACAGAATTCAACGTTCAACGCAACAGAGACAATCTGAATGTTTCTCCCTCTGTTTAGAACAGAGCTGCTGCAACCTGTCCCTTTAAGATAGTCCCAAGGAGAAAGTGAGCTGGGAGGGATAAAGAGAGCAGCAGCCCTGCTGTGATGGAGGGAGAAACGTTCAGATTGTCTCTGCTGCATTTAAAGTGGTCTGTGGTAGAGACAATCAGAATATTTCTCCCTCAGTTCACAGCAGACCTGCTGCTCCCTTTATAGTCCCCCTCCCTCCCTGTGTCTACATTAAAAGAACAGGCTACAACAGCTCTGCTGTGAACGGAGGGAGAAATGTTTGGATTGGGTTGGTGAGGCGAGCAGCCGGAAGAGGTGAGTGGTGACAGGGCGACCAGGCGGGCATGGGTGAGGCCACCAGGAATTTTTGCCATTGGTTCAGAGAATTGATGCCAATCATCAATGCCGGTTCAGCCAAACCGGCCAAACCAGGAGAATTTCACCCCTTCACCAAGGACCTCTCATTTCAATTGTGAACTACAAATATTCTCCTTTATTGGAGCTTCAGTATATTTACATGTGCCAGGAGGTTCCACCACTACACATGTGGGATAAAATAGGTGCTTGACTATATAAGACACCAGTGCAAATGCTTATTAATGGGGAATAAGTATTATTTTTATTCTGTTTCAAATTTTAATAAATTTCATATATTTTAGCAATCACGTCCATCATTTGTACATAATCCTATTTCAAATTCAGTCCTATAGTATTCAGTACCAAAATTTATTTTGTCTACTTCAAATATTTCTTATAAGATTATATAAGGAAATCATGGACAAATATGTACAATGTTTAGAATCAATCCATTGAAGACTTGTCTATGTATCTTCAGCCCATCACATTTAATCCTTATATATAGTGCAAAAAACTATAACTGAAAGTGTTCTATACAATACCAAAATAAAATAAATAAAAATTTGTTGGGAAATCACTAATAAAATTGCTTTTTTAAAATAAAAAGCAAGTATTTGATGAAGCTGCATAAATTTATAAAGATAGTGTGTAGTTAGGAGACAGTGATCAAGTCTTGTCCAAAAAATCAAGTCTTATTCAGCTTGGAAAAGCATATTGCAAAATCAGTAAAACAGTATTTTTTTTTAAAAAAAAGATTCTGCACATCTGAAATGTTAAGATAACATTTAAAAATGTTCACATTTGAAAACTCAGTAGAAGTAATAAACTATAATGTCATAAAATGAAATAGGCTATTGTTCAAGAGTATTGCTGCATTATCTGATATGCACATGTCTAGAAACACAAATGTTCCAGTTTCACTGATCACTTTGGTACTATTTTATTCAACGTTTTTAATACAGTTTTATTTCCTTTAGAATTTATCAACTTTAGGATTCAAACATTTACAATGTGCAATATAATTTTCACTTCAACTTTATATGACAGTGTTTTTTGTATAAGTTCTGAACTTCAAAAGGTTGTAATAATACTTTTTTCTTGTCAAATTATTTGCAGCTGGATTAAGTTGTGCTGAACAATAGACTTAATGGTAATTGCAAGTTTATGATAAGTTAGTTTTGGTGCTTGAGTTAAATTATGTTATGTTGTTATTGTGACACACGGGCAACTTGTTTGGGAAAACAGCTGCTGCATAAAAATTTAGATTTGGTGGTGACATTGTAACCTCGTTTCATAATGGAATGTATGGAAAAATGCTGTATTGTACATCTGAGTACTTACAACAATACATTCGTTTATTTTAGCTTTACCACATTATTAAACTATCCACACCAAGTGGATTTATAAGGAGCATTTTTTCACTGCACCTGTTTAAATCATTTGGTTCATTAAGCAAGACTATACTGGAGTCCAATTTCTTTTCAAAAAGAACCATAAGATGCACCGGACTATAAGGCGCATTTAAATGTACAGGAGGGAAACAATAAAAAATCATTTTTGGCCTCCGTGTACCACATTTTCTCCCTCCACGGACCCCAGAAGCACTCTGCAGTGCTCCGCATGGCCCATTTTAGTCAAAAATGGACCCATTTTGGGGTTCCCAAGTCCTCCACACATCATGTTTTTGCCCTCCCAGCCCTCCAGAAGCACTCTGCATTGCTCTCCACAGCCTTTTCTGCTAAAAATGGATCAGTTTTTGATTAAAAAAAACATGCCTGCTTTAGACTTGCTGCAGAGTGTTTCTTGGGGCCTGGGAAGGTGCAAACATTACACACAGGGGGCTTGGTAGCGCAAAAATGGGCAACAGGCCCATTTTTGGCAAAATAACATCCATTTTTGGCAAAAGCAAGATGTGAGGAGCACTACAGAGTCTTCTGGGGGGTCAGGGAGGGTGAAAACACAACATACTGACAGTTTGGGAGGCCAAAAATTCGGGTACTTGGTCTATAAGACTCACCTAAATTTTCACCTACTTTTAAAGGAAAAGAGCTCTGAAAAATATGGTATTTTTTCCCCTGTAACAGAAGCTTCTGTTTTTCTCGTTAATTCCAAACATGTTTTAGTTTACCTTCAAAACAAAAGAAAATGTTGTGTTGTTGTCTTTGTCCATGTAATATTGTTTCAACAGGACAGAAGATCTGCAAATAAATCACTTCCCCTAGCTACGATGTGAAAAAATCCAGCAATATTAACACTTCCCTGCATATATCCAAGGAAATGGACCATGTGATTATTACACACATTTATTTCACTCTCCTGCCTTTCTCTTTCCAGTTGTCTATGTCTTTTCCATTCATACTTCCTGATCTGGGAGGGCAGGGGCAAGCATGAGAAGTCAGGAGCACAACAGAATTTCAAAAAGTTAACTGGGCAGAAAAATGATAAAACACTTCCATTCTTCGGTACTTCATAAATGCAAGAATGCTGTATTTGAAATATACAGGTAGTTCTCAACCTATGAAAATGTGTTTAGTGATTGTTCAAAGTTATAACAGCACTGAATGAATTGTGGTTGTGATTGGTCTTCAGAGTCCTGGCTGCCACAGCATCTGTTAAGAGTTTGTTGCAATAATCACATCTAGAAAGCACACACAGGTAACTGATTCAGCAGGATTCATTAACTTTTATTTATATATAATATAACACATAAGTAAATATACAATACCAAAAGCAGGTTTTCCAATGTGGAAGCAAATACAAGCAAACACAGGCAGAGGAGAGAACATTTTCAGTTTCAGTTCAGAGTAGCAGTTTAGTTTGCAGCTTTAGTACAGAACAGTTGAGCTAAACCACGCCCAGGCTCCTTGCTGTCTCTTTGTTGCTCACACAGCAAATACTCTTTCACTTTCTAACAGCCTTTATTGGCTGACTTAGTTGCTATGCCTATTCATTGGCTGACCTTGTTACCATGTCTTCCAAGTCATGAATTCTTTCACACACTGACAGCATCCTTCAGGAAATTGCAATGTAGATTCTTGGCAACAGATTCACATTTACAACAGGTTGCAGTGCCCTGTGATCATGTGATTTCAATCTTCCCTGAAAGCTTCCCTAGAAAGACAATAGAGAAGCTAGCAGGAAAGGTTGCAAGATTCTGGAGAAAGTCTCCTCCCCACCCAAGCACCTTTCCACAGCTTTTCTGTTTTCAGGGTGCAGTAGTTAGAATGCAGTACTTCAGGCTACTTCTGCTAATCACTTCGGGTCTCTCCTGTTCAAGGTTTACTCAGCCGTCCATCCTTCCGAGATGGGTACAATGACGACCCAGATTGTTGGGGGCAATATGCTGATTATGTAAAGATCTTAGAGAGGGCGATAAAGCATTATGAGGCAGTATATAACACTAAGTGCTATTGCTATTGCTCATGCTGGGCTAACCATTCGTGCACCCCTGCACAACCCTCCCAATCCTTGCCACATCTCTTGCACATCCTCTCTGACCCTTGTAGTACCCCTTGCACAATACCTATTTCAGCGGTGGTATTCATCAGGTTCTGACCAGTTCTGGAGAGCCAGTAGCGGAATTTTTGAGTAATTTGGAGAACTGGTAAATACGAGCTCTGAGTGCCCCTGCCCCCATCTATTCTCCCGAGTCCCAGCTGACCAGGAGGAAATGGGTGTTTTGCAGTATCCTTCTCCTGCCACGCCCACCAAACCACACCCACAGAACTGAGAGTAAAAAATTTTGAATTCCACCATTGGTGTACTTCCTCAGTGTCTCACCTGCCTGGCTGCAGCCACTTACCTGCCTACTGGCCTTGGACTTTGCAACTTCCTGCATCTTCTCTGTTGACTTATTTATCAGGAGGAAGTTACTGTTGAAAGAAAAATAAGGTCTGCTAATAATCTGGGAAAAAGACACTGGTAATAAAATGGAGACTAGCTGCAGGAAATGAAGTTGTTCCTTGAGTGGCTGACAAAATGGGGATTGGGAGTAGGTGGGCTTTTATACATTCATTGGGGCTTTGTGATTGAGATGCCTGTTTGTTGTGAAATGTGCTTTGACCTGTGCTTGAGTGTGCCCTTTTTGGTAGTCTAATTATTGTTGTCTTGACTCCCATTGTGATTGGAAGGTTATGCCCTGTCCTTAGAGCTGGGTGGGAAATGTAGATTTTAGGAGTCTTTGTTTTTCTGTTTTTAATCCCATCAGCTTCAGCCTTCTGTGGGGGCATCAGCTGAAGACATTTTGTTTATGAATGGAGCTGTCTGGCTTTCTGTAAATGGGTACTGAATGGAATGCTCCACTTTTCTCAATAGGTACAAAAATATCTCATACATAAAACGTAATTGTTGTAGGGACTGCCTGAAGTGTTTCCCTAGTAATGGATAGAAGTGAATGGTTTTATCATAGGAATTCCACCTTTGGTGGGTGGGGTGGGTGGGTGGGTGGGGGTACTGATTTCCTACATTAGCTTGCCTAATAACTATGAAATTTGGTTAACAATGGAAACTGCAGGGAATGTTGTCACTAAGTGATGTTGCTGGACTTTATTGCTTTGCTTACCGACATAAATTCTGATCCTAATTGTTGTTGTAAGTTTAGGGCTACCTGTAAAAATACTGATATTGATACTGATACTAATATTTACTGGAAAAATCTGATACAAAATTAAAAAAGAGGGGCACTACAAGCATTTTTTCCTATCTCTTTGTGGAAAAATATATATTTGCATGAACCAAAAGCAAAACACTGAATTTTAGTATTCCCCATAAAATTATTATAATATTTTCACTGTGTTTCACTCTTCACTCTTTCACTCTTTCAACTAATATTGGGTAGTATAAAAACACACACACACACACTATATATATATATATATATATATATATATATATATATATATATATATATATATATATATATATATATATATATATATATTTTCTGAGGTTTTAGCGGGTGTTAGTATGTAGGTCTCTAGTTGTTCGGGTTTTCTCCCGCAGTAGAATTGGAGATGTCTTGGCGACGTTTCGACGAAGTCACATTCGTCATCTTCAGGCTGCTGCTGACTACTTCAGGTTTGGTGTTTCCAGGAGAGGAAACACCAAACCTGAAGTAGTCAGCAGCAGCCTGAAGATGACGAATGTGACTTCGTCGAAACGTCGCCAAGACATCTCCAATTCTACGCGGGAGAAAACCCGAACAACTAGAGACCTATATATATATATATATATATATATATATATATATATATATATATATATATGTGTGTGTGTGTGTGTGTGTGTGTGTGTGTGTGTGTGTGTGTGTGTGTTATATATATATATATATATATATATATGTGTGTGTGTGTGTGTGTGTGTGTGTGTGTGTGTGTGTGTTGTATTTGTGCTGATAAATAAATAAAGGGAGACTAGTATAGATCTATTTCAAGCTATTTAGCTCTCATCAGCTAGACATACATACATACATACATACATACATGCATGCATGCATGCATGCATGTATATATGTAAAGGCACATACATAGAACTTCTTGAAGAATTTCTGGGAAGAAAAAGTAACTACATTAAAACCAGCCAAGATCCAGGGAGCCAAGTGCCTATCTGGTTTTTGTTTGTTTTGTTTAACAAAAGAGAAGCCTGCATTTTTCAGGCAAGCCTACAGGGGCCTGAATCGTAGCAAACAGCTGGTTATTGCAGCTCTATTCTGAACTAGCTTCTTCCCAAGGGGGCAGGTAGAAATCCCAAGATCACTTATGAACCTAAGTTTCCTGCATATAATAGCAGTACAGAGGCTTTTGACTGTATAAATGAACAGGCTTGAGGGAGCTGATATTACAAACTCTTAAGGGAAGTTTTCCTTTTACTGCTTTCAATCAACAGGTTTTTTTTTTTTAAAAAAAAAACTGCAGCTGTTAGCCAAGGATCTCAGGATACTTTGCACATTCTGACTGAGAGCTTTTAGAAGTGGGAAAACATCTATAGTTGAGGTAAAGGGAGGAGGCAGGGAGGGAAGGGAGCTAGATAAATTTTGTTGCTTTCTGTATCAATACTTGGAATTAGTGCAGCAACAGTAAATGCATGGTTTAATTGTCATAATAATTTTTTCTTCACCCAGCATTAAATACTGGACTTGCTTGAAGTGTGTAATGTCACATGCTATTCATAGATTAGTTCCTCAGCGGCTAAGACGCTGAGCTTGTTGATCAGAAAGGTCAACAGTTTGGCGATTGAAATCCCTAGTGCCATGTAATGGAGTGAGCTCCCGTTACTTGCTCCAGCTTCTGCCAACCTAGCAGTTCAAATGCAAGTAGAAATATAGGAACCACCTTTGGTAGGAAAGTAACAGCATCCCGTGTACCTTCAGCATTGAGTCAAGCCGGTCACATGACCACAGAAACGTCTTCCAACAGCTCTGACACTTCGGCTTTGAAATGGAGATGAGCACTGCCCCCTAGAGTCAGGAACAAATAGCACATATGTGCGAGGGGAACCTTTACCTAATTAAGACACTGTGCTCCATATTTTTCCTGCAATGTCCTCT
The DNA here is from genome assembly GCF_009769535.1 of Thamnophis elegans. NCBI lineage: Eukaryota > Metazoa > Chordata > Lepidosauria > Squamata > Natricidae > Thamnophis > Thamnophis elegans. The sequence goes on from NC_045542.1 coordinate 69,986,239, forward strand.
AAAATACAAGCTTTACTTTCTGTCATATATTTATACTACCAAATATCTCTCTGCTGAAAACTAAAACTAATTGAGTGACCTAAAGAGGAATCAAGTATAATTTCTACGGAAGTTGTAAAATCACTTCTGAGTTTTCTATGAAATCAACACACAAAAGCAAACAAGTGAGCAAACAAACAAACAAAAAAGCTGAACCCTTGCAATTGTTGGTTGCTGGGAACTTTTCAGAATGCAAACCTAAAATTTATATGCCTTCAATTTTGCAAACAAAATTGGTAAGCACAATAAGACTGCTTCTCAAAATATCAAGATTGTGTCAGACTCTTGTGATCTGCATTAACATATGTTTCAGCCCATAATACGCTAACCTCATAACACGCTATTCACTGTATTTTTCATAAGGATATATGCAACATCATAATGATCCATGCTTTCCCCCCATTACTACCTATTAAAGATAGGAGGAACTACACCGTTGACATTTTGGATACCAGCTATATTGTAGAAGTAAATATAATGCTTCAATCTTTCTCTTTGTCTGCTAAATTCAGAGCTGATAGAAGGTGAAAAAGAAGAAATGTCACTTAGGCATAAGATATATCCAAATCAACATGGAGCTGTTGTGGCACAGTGATTGTAATGCAGCATTGTAAGCTAATTCTGCTCACTGCCAGCAGTTCAATTCTTACCCGTTCAAGGTTGACTCAGTAAAATGAGAACCCAGATAGTTGGGGCAAAATGCTGACTCTGTAAACCACTTAGAGAGGGCTGTAAAGCACTGTGAAGCAGTCTATAAGTCTAAGTGCTGTTGCTATTAAATCACTGGGAGTCTACAAGACAGATAGACAAAATAACGTCTAGAATATGTTCCTTAAAATGCATCTTCAGCTCCTACTTGGAAATGTCATCCAGTCCATAGACCATGCAAAACAAATAAATTCATGTTCTTGAATATGTATAGATTGATTGGCATGACACTCAATCATAACATAAATAAAGGTAATATGATCTCTGAACCTGAGCCACAAATTAAATTGCCATTATACTGAAGCGCTTTAAGGTTATTTTTTTACCCATGGCTTGTTTTAATAACCAAGATGCATAATGTATGAATCTAGATTATGATAGAGGAGAGCAAGAGGTGATATTCTGCCAGTTCTCTCCAGTTTGGGTGAACCGGTAGCAGCAGCTGTGGGAGGCTTCACCCATCCACCCTGACATAATGTGCGTGGACATGTGCAGATGTGGTGCATGTGAGTGAAACATGTTTGTGAGCAAGCGAGCTCACATTTGCGAACCAGTAGGGAAGATAGGTGAATCCCACTTCTGAGGGGAGCTAACCTATAATTAACTCTTCTTTCTAGTTTAGGGCATAGAAGATGACTAGTTGGGTTGGCACAAGTAGATGCATCTCTGCTACTCTCAACTTTTTTGTCTTTCAAAATTTTTCAGGGGATTAAACTGGCATACAAAGGCCCACACTTTGCCTATTTTAGGTGTGACAACCTTGACCTTATTAGTCCACCATGGGGTTTTATTAGTTATAGCAATAGCACTTAGACTTATATACCACTTCACAGTGCTTTATTACCCTCTCTAAGTAGTTTACAGAGTCAGCATATTACCCCCCAATAATATGGGTTCTCGTTTTACCAATCTCAAAGGATGGAAGACTGAGTCAACCTTGAATTAATGAGAATCGAACTACTGGCAGTCAGCAAAACCAGCCTGCAATACTGCATTCTAAGCACTGCACCACCATTGCTCTATTAGAAATAAAAAGTGGGAAAATTACTTTTGGAATATCACCTGGCTAGCCTTCATGTAATGAATATCATATTGGTCAACAGGAATGATAAAATGGTGCCTGGCCAAGTTATATAACATTTGCTGGTATAGTGTCATTGAATAAGGCTTTGGACATAACAAACACAAACCTAGGTTTAGCAAATAGTGTTAACACACTGATCAAGTGTAGTTTCTGTATCAACAAACAATCCAGTTGTAGGCATTGTTGTGATTACAGATTATTGCAATCCTCACTAAATATATTTTAAGCATTAAATTTTGAATTTAACATTTGATACAAATTTATATAACATTGTTTGAACATAATTGTGTGTGTTGATGTATATGCAAATAATGACTTTTGGTTCCCAATGTTAACCTCTATGAAAGATAGTCTTTTAAGTGTGTTGTTATGAATCACACAGTATAGATCACATATGTTATAGAAAATGCAGAGGTTCATAGACAGGATGATAAGAAACGGATTCCTGAACTGAGCAAGTTTTTTTTTAACCTTACCAGGCATACCAGGCAGGAAACATAATCAGATAAGCTAATTCTACTTTATTGTAAAGCTACATTAACAGAATCCTGCAAGTCTGAATGCACAGTTCTCTTACCATTACCTACATTTGACCACTTGTTCTGCCAACTATGCAGCTGAGGTTGTTTTGCCTTTTCTGATCATCTCTTCACCCCAGTGGTGGGTTCCTACCAGTTCGGATTGGTCCTGCCAAACCAGTAGTGGTTTGGCAGCCTGGGTTGCTAGAACCAGCAGTGATCCAGGCCTGCCATGTCCACAAACCAATTCTCCGGGTGCCGCCATCTTGTTTTTCTCTTCTGCACATGCCCAGAACAATTTTTATTGTAGTGCACACAGCGCGCCCACGAGTGAATCGGCAGTAGTGCCTGCTGGAACCCACCCCTGCTTCACCCCATGCCTTAAGGTAATTCCCATGTACCATTGCAAGTGTTTATCTGTTTTATAATTATTCATAGTCCATCTAAAACATTTTCAGTGTTTAAAGCCTTTTATCACCATTGGCACAATATTCTGATTTCTCTTGTTTGGGAAATATCTTAGATTTGACAGTGTTACTTTAGGAATTAATTCATACTGACCTTATTAACAGATTGGGCTACACTTAGCAACTTTGATAGCTACCATTATTTAGCTCTTATAAAAGAGTAACATTATTGTTCATTGCTATGAAACTGTTGAGAGTTTGAGTCAGTTTCTCACTTGATGAGCTCTCTATCAGCAGATTCCACAACACATAAAACATTCATTCTTAATCTTCTCCTCCCTAATTTAATGAGACCATTTTTTTTCCTCCACACACAATAAAACAGAATGGAGTAGAGAAACGGATGAAGCAATCACTCCTGTCTTAAGCATTTAATTAATAGGTGATTTTTCTGTGGAAGCCATTGTGGCTTTTGACCTCCACCTTCCAGGAAGGGCAATTTATTTATCTCAATATTTCACATGCAATAGGCCTCAGGGTCAACCCAATTAAAAGGATTAGGGAGACAATATTGGAAAAAGAGTCACAGTAGACTGTATTAGACTACATGAATTAATGTTCTCACTTAACACATAACTAAACACCAGTTAAACTAGTACATTGGCACAGAATATGAAGATTACAGTATGCTGAAATATTGATTTACAATTCAAGATTATTTTTTTTAAAAAAAATATGGTTATCTGGGAGACAGTTAGTATAAACTTGATTCTAAGATAAAAATGAATATCCTTATTCAGAGTGTTTCACATTTCGAAGTCTCATTTCTGAGGCATGCGGCTCTTCCAAGCTTTTCACAGTACTTTTTCCAGGTCGATAGTTAGCTATCACTTTCTTGTTAGTAGAAATTAAGAGTGGCCTTTTCAGTCACATCTTTCAAACTGGTTAATAATAATTTTAGTCTTTCAGCAGATTCTTACTCTTTCTTATCAGTTACCTTGAATGTTCTGAGGATGAAATTATGGAGGACAAGTTGAAATAAATAGTTTGCCTCCCAATAATTCTCAATAATTTGTAACATGGGAAAATGAAGAAAATCTGGTATTTAATCTTTTAGTACAATAACTACCGTACCTGTAAAGGTTTCAAAAGAAATCATTATTTGATAAGTCAACTCATGTGGAGCATTAACATATATTTAATGCATAGGCATAAAATAATTGTAGCAGAGAAAATACAAATAAATAAATAATGCACAGTAAACAACTACATGAATATTAATTTTTAAAAATAATGCCACCTATCTTTAATTATATCTGTGGAAAAGAAGCCTCAATCCAATCATCTCTCTTCTAATATATTGCTTTATTGTTATTATTGATTATGCATGCCAACTACATTTTAATATATGCAATCTCACTGAAATTAGTTCTGGAACTTTCAGTGAAACAAAAAAGACACAAAAATGATGTATAGGAGGAGCAAGGTTGAGTGATAAAATGTTCTTTGACATATCATGACACAAACTTAGTCCCTTATTTACCTTTCTTCCCTTGAATTAAGGGTCTTTTGGGGAAAAAAACCCAGACAACTGGAACCAACACTTTGGGACTGGTTTTTTAAAAGTTTCTCAAGTGTACCCTTACCTCAGAGGACAAAAGGGACAGCAAGACAAATGAACAAACAAAATGGAGAAGAATTGCACCAAATTGATCACAGTATATACATGTAATATAAAAAAGAACCCAGCAGGATGACTAGCTGTTCTTAAGAAGATGAATGTGTTTGAAAATGCTACAGGCTGGACATTTTATACAAAGACAACGGAACAATTATTTAAGGTGAACTAGATAACTGCTGAAAAATAGTTGCCTGTTCTACTGAGTTTTATCGGAGGTAAAACATGAAGCTAGTTGAGAATCTTAACTGCACTGAATAAGTCCTTCACAATTCATCTTCATAGATCTACAGTATTATAATTCAGGAACTTTTGAAGCCCAAACCATTGCACAATGTTTTAGGGATCAAGTATAGGCAAAAAAAAGTTTTTTTGAAGAAAAATAAGATCCACAATATGTCCCCAAAGTAGCTTCTTTCTGTCAAAATGGTTCAAATATTAGAAACAATCTGAGCAGAGGAAAAAAAAATGCTTAACATCAGGGATTAATAACTACGTCCAATTTTTGTTTTTGGCAAATTAATGTTTGTGTACTTTAAATATATGAAGATGGTCTGGAACAATGAACAAAACTCCTCAGCAATGAAGTGAAAAATAATGATGAGAACAATATTTCAATGAATCAGTCATTTACCACTTACGTGAAAATTGCTTAAGTGTAGAACTGTATGCTTGGTTAAGGAAGATGGATCCACAATAGTTCATTGGCCTTTGCTTGGAAAGAGAAACATAAGAAGTATAATTAGATCTGATCAATGCAGATTTAAACTGCAAACAATTCATAGTACTCCACAATGGGAACTAGTCCACACAATAATTTAGAAATCACTACCCTTGAGAAAATTACATAAGTGTTCAGAATGTATAATATCACCATTTGAAAAAAAAGAAAAAGAAGGATATTTGCAGCAATGAGGATACTCTTTGTACTCCATAATAAAGTAATAACATGATGAACTCAAACAACTTACATTAATTTAACTCCATTCCTTTGAAGTTGAACTATTTGCTCAGTTGGAGTACTCTGATGCCAATTCAGGAAAATACTTTCTAATTCCCCCTCCCTCCCCTGGTTGGTAAATGAGGTTGTTTAAAAAAATGGCTAGACTTTAAAAAAAAAAAACCCTCTGAGGACTATGGGAAATTGCTGTTGAGATAAGCATTTACAATGTAGATCTAGTTTTGAACAACAACTACCACTACTTCTTCTTCTTGTTGTTGTTGCTCTCCTCCTCCTCCTCCTCCTCCTCCTCCTCCTCCTCCTGTTTAAAAAGATATATTTAAAGATTAATATAACTTAAAAAAGAAAAAAAGAAAAAGACAAAAAGTAATATCAGCAAATTTGGCCTCATAGTTTTGGAGATCCAGTCAATACATGTCAGGCCTGATATAATTATCCTCTCACCACATATTATTGTTCAATGCTAGAAGAACTTAAAATATTTTGACTATACAGACTCTTATGGAAGGAGGAGGAGGAGGAGGAGGAGGAGGAGGAAGAGGAAGAGGATGAGGAAGAAGAAGATGAAGAAGAGATAAATTCTATAACACCCACATTTAACTGTAAAATTTCTCAATATCAGAAATCTGTAATCTCTAGGAGGCATGAGGGTACTGAATAGTCCTAAATTGTTTTTTTTTAAATGATAGTATTGAAATTTTAGTCATTATTTAATTTCATAGTAAGAAAGAATAAAATCAAATTTCACAATATAGCTTCAAACCAGCTAAGCTTTGAGAATTTGCTTCTGAATGATATTTGATAGTTTGCTTCTAAAGCTCTATGTCATGGGTGTCAAACTCAACACATCACATTGCCAGGGTGGGTGTGGCCTGCACATGACGCACCTGGCCTGCAGGCCACCAGTTTGACACCGTTGCTCTATGTGCTTGCAAGGCAAACTACTTTTATTTCAAAAATGTGCTTCCCGAAAGTTATATAAATCATGTGGATTTCCCATTAACTTTATAGTTTGATGAATGTCCACACTGTCCTTTGGAGTGGGCTACAGATAATTTTAAAAAGTGGTAGAATTTAAAGGAAAAAGCCATATGTCTGTGGATTATAATTTAGGTCTCTTGTCTTTGTTCTGTAACATAGAGGACTTGCTGGCACTCTCATAAATAATAGTTATCATCATTAACAATGAATGACCGAAATATCATTTAGCTACACATTTGACTGATAAGGCAAATGGGTAATCTTTGGTGATCATGACACATGCATAAAGGAAGCTCTTTTATATCAATTGATGTAAGATTCCTTTTCCTGCCTTTTCAAAGAATCAAGAGGTATTTCTCTACAAGCCAGCAAAGTTTAAGTTATACATATAGAAAGATTTATTTGTGTGTTATTCCACATGAAAGCACAAAGGGATACCTGCCAAATCATAAAAGGAACAGTCATAAAGATAAGGGTCCTAATTTACTTCCCTATTTTATTTCAACTTGGTTCTCTACCGCCACGAGGCATAAAAGTTATTGAGTTTTAGTATATTCAGTTCATGCTGGTTCCCTATCAAACAGAATATCAGTGGAACACCTCTGCTGAGTTCTCTACATGAAATTGTCCTTTTTTACGTCTCATAATCGGCTGTGATGTGGCCAGGCATCTGGTGGTGACAAGCAGACATCTTTGATTTATTGGCTAATATCACTGCTTGTTAGTGGATGGTTGAGCAGGAGACTAAAAGAGCATAAAATCAGAGAGAATAAATTATGAAGGCACCGAACTGTGCCATTACAAACCCCTCCCTGTCACAGATGTGACATCTCTCAGGAAATAGGGAATGAGAGATGTTTCCTCTTCAAAGGATCAGGGCTGATATATATTGCTTCTGATCTCCATCTCACTCTCTCTTTCTGTCTCTGTCTCTGCATCCAACATGTGTATGTGTGTGTGAATGACGGGTGTGTACACACACACACACACACACATCCCTAAATACACACACATGCATACACACACACGTAAAATATACTCTGCAAAATATAGTGTGGCATGTGCTTAGGAAAAGAAAAAACAAATGAGAACTTGGCATTGGTAGGGGAGAAGAATCATATTTTTTTTTAAAAAAATGCTTGTTTTCAGTGTTCAATTCACAGTTTTCTTGTCATGCCTAAAATGTGCAAAGCTATGGGAAGCTGGGATGTATACTATCTGACAATATGGTGGGGATATTTATACACAGCAAATTATGTATATTATAAAGGTGCAGTCTGGGAAGAATGCTCTACGTTCCCTTAAGTTTTCTTACAACATACATGTTTACAAAAAGGAAAAGTGAAATGGGTTGTTTGTCCCCCCTGCAAAGTAGGTGTTAATCTGCCACCCCCAAATGCCACAAATCAAGCTGGAAATAATCATTGCCCAGATTTTACTGCAAGCCTCTGTCTAAAATGGCAAGAATTCCTCCCTACCTTAAATAATTCAGTTAAAATCATTAGAAAGCACAAGTCATTTCCTAGTTCCCAAATGAATTTTCATTCCAGATTTTCTTCCTTCTTAATCAGCCTAGCATATGATTAAAAAACTATTCTCTTCTCTTTCTCCCTCCCTCCCTCCCTCTCCCTCCCTCCCTCTCCTTCCCTCCCTCTCTCTCCCCCATCTCTTCTCTTTATCTTCTCCTTCTTTAGTCTTTCTCCATTTCTGAGAGATGGAAATTAGTTGTGGGCAAGTCTGTCCAGAAATGGAGAAAGACTAAAGAGGGAGAAGATAAAGAGAAAACACAGTAGAAATTAAGGACCTGAATTAAGCAAAGGGGATGTTGGTGTTTCATTTTCTCCTATCTAGTTTCCAAAAGGATGTAGCCAGGCCATCCACCACTCATCATCCATAGCTTAGATCTTAGCATTCTCAAAACCAAAGAATCCTTGCATGTTATGTCTGCACATGCCCAAGAAAAAGGGAACAGGTTGGGTAATGATCAGGGGTGGGCTACTGCGGGTTTGCAGGGTTTCAGGAGAACCTCTTTCTAAGAGTCTATGCAGTTAGGAGAACTCCTAAATCCCACTCCTGGCTGGCCGTGCCTACCCAGTTCACCCCTTCCACAAGTTCCCACGTGGCCCATTTTGAATTCAGATAAGTGCAGGGCATGTGTGGAGGCTCAGGGAGGGCAAAAATGGGCCTACTGAAAGTTCAGGAAAAGTAGAAATGGTCCTGTTTCCAGCCTCCAGAGAGCCCTTTTTGCCCTTCTGGAAGCTCCAAGAAAGCCTCTGACTAGGCCATGCCCACCATGGCCACACCCAACTAGCAACCAGGCAGAGAACCCCTTGCTAAAATTTTTGAAGCCCACCCCTGGTAATGATATCTATGATATCTATGATATTCAGAAGGCAACATTACCAAATGCATCCCTGTTTTTGTTTATTGAAAGCTAGAGGATATAGATAAGCAAAAGGTTTGAACTAGGAGGAGATCTTAAAAGGAATCCAAATTTAGATTTGGAAAAATATCTGAATCATTTGTACTTTCTTCTCTTACTCATCCATGGGAGTGGGGATAGGGTACTACTTGGAGCTAATTGATTTTTAAGGACTCTGATGCCTGCTTGAGCAAGCATTATAATCTTATCCCAATCTTTTCCTATCTATTTAAATGTCTCTAAAGTGGTCAGTCTTAGATTTCTGCTATTTTTTTTCCTTTTTGTCTCTGCTTGTCTTGAGTATCCCTTGAGATTCCCCGAGTAATTCAAATCCTTCTGCTCCAAAACAAATACACAAAATAATATTGGATAAAAGTAAGGATGGTAGAGTTCTGCACCTTATAAAAAGATGGAATTCTATACTAGGTGTTTTCTTTAGCTTGCTTTGAGTAAGAATGACAGGGCTTCTCCCCCACCTCCATTCGTGAAAGGCTTCTGAAAGGCCACACACATCACTATGTACAAATTAGATAGAAGACCCATTTGTCATGTCAATATGTACAAATTAGATGTTTGTAAAGAAAAAAGTAGCTTACACCTATCAAACTATTGTTTCAGAGTCATTTGCAGAGCTATCTTGTCAAAAGATTGCTAGGAGAAGTTACTAAATTATTTTGACATTAGTGTAATGACAGCCAAAATTAAAAGTCTCTCCAGCTCCGTACTCCCTCCCCACCTGGACTCTAAGAACAGAATTGCAGATTTATAAAGGACAAATGTTTAAATAGGTAGGATTGGTATTCCATGAAGAGGGGGACACTATTCATCATGAAAATATACACTCAGTGAGACTACAGGTTGTGGGGTATGTGTTCAGGTTTAAACTAGCTGGTTTGTCAGCCATGTCCTGTTCTATTCTATGCCCACTTCTACTTAATTTTCTATTTCCATTTTTATTTGACAAGTGTGAGCATTCTATGGTCCTCCTTGAATTGTTTAATATTTTTTTTGGGGGGGAGGCAGATAGAGGGGACTTGGTTTTGTTTTTGTTTTTTGCTAAGGGGGGGGGCATTTTCCCCTAAGATTTCATAATAAGAAGCCATTAGATGATGGCTTATTGTTTAGTGCCCTCCATGATTTTAGCTAACTGTAGTTTGTTTGTTTTTTCCAATCAAAAGTAAGACATCACTTAGTGTGTATGAGTTGTGCCATAAATGTCCCAGTTGACATCCAGTGCCCATAACTTCTAAAATATATATCTATTACAGGATATTAGTTTTCTGCCCATGTCCCTTTACATAGCACATCTTGCACCTTTTACCAAGTTGACAATGAAGGTCAGTTTCTAATTTGCCAACTTAAGACTATAACCAACATGAACTTGCATCAGCGTTTTAGGACACCCAACCCTCAGCATGAATATTTACTTTTCTTTCCCCCAAGCTTTTATCAAAAGCTGAGTGCACAGTTCCATAAATTATACATATTAAGTTAACTATAAATTTTGAAAAAAAATGAAATTTGCTTATGGCAAAGCTATTATGATTTCCACATATTATGCACTCATTACAATATATGAGAGTTACTTGCATATTACATATAAAGTAAAATGAATTCTTATTAAGAGGGTAATGGTAATAGAACAGGAATTGTAATTTTCTTCACTTAGGAAACAACAACCTGGACCTAAGGGTATTTCTGCACATATTAGCATGGTCAACAGTGTCCTAGCTGCAGTATAGTTTACATAAATGGACTCATAACCTAAACCAAATAATCAGGGATAATGTGAAGAAGGAGCATGATACAGCAAATTGAAGAAGTAGGTTGGTATCCTTAGGAAAAGGGAGGGGGAGGGGGATGAATCCAGTGTAACAGCTGAGGTATAATTGGTTATAGATATACATACATATATACTATTTTAACTAGAATTAAATAAATGGAGAGCTGAAAAGTTATGGATCTTGTTGGAAAGGGATGACCAATTTAGAACAAAAAGTCATTGTTTACCAGAAGCAAAGAAAAGACTGAGACAGTTGAATTAATTGTTTCCAGCTACAATTCAAGGAATCTATTTTTGGTTTTTATGTTTAAGAAACCAGAGTCATCTTGTCCCATCAAACTTTGTTCATCCAGGTGTGTCCTAGGAATCCCGAGAATTAGAGCTGTCAAATGTGAGCAATAAAGTCTAGACATTACATGGCAACAAACAGACATGGAGCTTATCCATATGCCCATTTGCCCTGACCAAGAATGTGCAGGCAATTTTGAGATAGAAAAATAATGTTTTGTTTCTTAATTTTCACTCACATCAAAACAAAGTCAGGGTTCACTGTTTCAGTTTCAGTTTAGAACTTTGTATGCTATTTAACTTTGAGCTTCTTGTCTCTTTTTTAACAGACTAATATCAGCAATTTATTGACTGCTTCATAGAGGAAGGAATGCCCCTTCATATCCATCAATGCTTTTAAAGGTATTATCATGATCACTGTAATAACACAATGACTATAATTCTTTTCTTGTAAATAAATGGTTCTTGGTTCAAAACATAGCAAAAATGTGCTTTCATTTTTCTTATTATTATTACTGTTCCGTCCCACATTTTCCTCTGCTTTTCTTATTAAAAATGAATCCGAGGTATATTACTTTATGATTTTTCCAGGCACTTGAGACAGAAGTCTTGCTCAGTTCTCAACTTGTGAAATTCCCCATGCCATTGGGATTCCTAATTTTTACTTGTCTCTTCCTCCATCAGTTCCTCCCCTCTTTTTTTAAATGCAGATTAAAAATAAAACTACTTACAAACTTAGCCCCATCTCTTTGGCTATTTTGGACCGTTGGCCAATCCTAGAAGCCAAGGCTAGAACATCTGATTGTTTATATTATAGTCATCTGCAGGACATCACAGTCTCTTTACCAAGCAAGATAGGTGGGGCTATTGAAGCAGCATATTCAGGCAGAGTGTCATTGAGGTGGCCATTTAGAAATAAATAAATAAATGTGCTGCAGCCTTCATCATCTCCCAATGTTAGAATCTTTAAATGAAATGAGCATCTTAAGTGCAAAGTGAAGAGTATATGTCTTTATTATTTGAACCCTCGTTATGGAAGAGAGGGAGGGAGGGAGGGAGGGAGGGAGAAAGAAAGAAAGAAAGAAAGAAAGAAAGAAAGAAAGAAAGAAAGAAAGAAAGAAAGAAAGAAAGAAAGAAAAGGAAGGAAAGGAAGGAAAAATATTTAACCCTCGTTATGGAAGGAAGGAAGGAAGGAAGGAAGGAAGGAAGGAAGGAAGGAAGGAAGGAATATTCCACCCACATTGTGTATCTGGGATATTAAATTACTATACCTGGACTTTGAGCAATACATTTTACATCCCTGTCATAGTGCATGTTTTGAATCAAAAGTGATATTTTGAACAAATGTCTTGGATCCAAAGCCAGCATTTGAGGCAGAGAATTACTCAGAGTTGCCCTCTGTTTTCTCCCCTTTTTTGTGGTAGTCACTGAGGGCATGACTGTTACCAGAAGGACAAATGCACAGGTCAAGCAAATGGCAGTACCAGGGAAATCACATACCATTAACCTCCTTTGCAGCTGATTTTCCGATGGCACTTTGTAATCCAGAAATAGCCATCTCTGACCTAAAGGTGATGCAGGAATAGCAGGGTTAGAAATAAATTATGCAAAGTCAGCTTTGATCAGTCTCAGCAATACTTAACCAAACAAAGCCAATAATTTAAGCTTTTCTGCATGAAAACAGTTTAATAACAGGTGGTGTTCTCATCCAGAGGAGGCCTAAAAATGTGAAAACATATTTCTGAAGGTGAAGACTTGAGTGCAAAGGCATTGGTGGGAAAGATTTCTACTAAATTGGTTTACTTTCTGGAAAGAAGGAATTCTGTTGATGGTCTGCATTTAACAAAGTGAACATATTTTTCTAAATAGTAGGAAGTTTAATCCAGATGGTGTGAGTTCCACCAATATATTGCATAAACTTTCTTTTTATTACAGAAATATGAATTGAAGTCTCTTATGGTCTCATAGTTTCTAATGTGGTTCCTTAATTGCTTCACCAAACTGGCATTCAGTACTTGACACAGGAAGCTACACATTGTTCAGAAGATATTTTTGAGGCTTATTGCAATAATTCCTGCACTCCAATATGTGGGATATATGCATTAAATCACAGTTTCCCCACCTTAACAATTTTAAGATGTTAAGAGTAAGCAGTGGCTGGGTAATTCTGGAGCCCACACATGTTAAAGTTACCATGGTTGAAAAATACAAATATCTAATTCTGTTGGTTAGGCTTAGGAAACAATAGTTTAGAATAGAATAGAATAGAATTGGAAGGGACCTTGGAGGTCTTCTAGTCCAACCCCTGCTTAATAGAGAGCTAAATATCCATTGTAGAAAAAGAGGAGGAGGAGGAGGAGGAGGAGGAGGAGGAGGAGGAGGAGGAAGAGGAGGCCAGAAGGAACTGATGTCAGATTTCCTCCTTTGAAGCTTCGCTTAACTTCAGCCTCAGACAGAAGAATACAGATTCTTTATTACCTGTGGAATCTCATATAGAGGCTCTAGATTTTCATTTTGAGTAACCTTACGCCACTGTGTTTCATTAAGTGATTCTTGTTATAGATACATAAATCTCCCTCTAGGTTTCTCCCTCTAGAAAAGAGAGGAAACATTTTCCAGGCATGTTTTTCCATTCTTCAAAGTCGATGCAATTAAAACATTACTTCAGTGAGATACCATTGGCATATTATTCAAATACTTAAAAAAATAAGGGAGTGAATGCAATCCTAACCATGGGTCATGTGTGGTGAATCTGTCAGAGTGAACAGCAGGCACTTTGATAAACGTTCTCTATCATCAAATCCTTTTTGATAGCTGATGGGTAGATGTCTATGAATTGTTATTGTAGATAAGATCCAAAGAGATCCAGAATTTCATGGGCAGGCAAGAAAATAAACAAATGGAGCCTCAAATTAGCCCAGAGTTCTTGTTCAATGAATAAATGAACAAGTTCCATTAGTCCTACTTATCCAGACCTAGCTTTCTGAAGAAGTCTCTGATGCTAGGAAAGTTGAAGGAAAAAGAAGACAATGACTAGCAACAAGGTGGATAAACTCAGTTACAATGGTGATGGATGCAACAAGGTGGATAGACTCTGTTATAATGGTGATGGATGCAGCATTGGAAGACCTGAAAGACCAGGTTGCAGCAGGCTGTCACAAAAAAAAAAAAAAAAAAACGAACCCATGTGGTCCCTACATATCAATCCCAATTTGGTAGCATATCAAATTCCAGAAAATCTGACAGAATCCATTTTTATTTAAGTCAGAATGGAAACACACACTGCCACAATGTGCAATGGAAGTTCACCCGCAAACAAAATCAGCCTTTTTGATTTTCCTCATTTGATTATCTTAGTTTCATTTCCTGCTCTAGAAAAGGAAGAAAAGGCTCATTCAGAAAGCTAAGTCTTCTCAAAGGAGCTATTGCCCTTAAAGTCTTGCTCTGCAGTATCACATAACATCCTCTTCTGAATTACATCGATGCCAATGTTAATGTGACTTGAACATTTGAAATGGTGCTTCAGAAAACATTTGTTTGAAGACAAGCTTACATCTATCTATCTATCTATCTATCTATCTATCTATCTATCTATCTATCTATCTATCTATAAACCAGATGTATAACTATTAAAATATATACGTATGTACATACATACGTAGGTGTGTGTGTGTGTGTATGTGTGATTTATATATAATTCTTTCAAGTTGATGAAAGAATCCAAATTACTGACAAACAGTATCACAACAGCTATTCTAAATTAGAATTAAGATTATCTGTAACTGGAATGAAAGTATTCTTTGGGTCTCATCTGGGCAAACTCTGCTTTACCATAATCTGATAAGATTGAGATTTGCACTTTTAGGCCATATATATCAAATGTATTTCTTGTTGACTCAACAATGGTTTTCAGAGACTTCGGTGATATTGCTGCAGTATTGACAATATTTTAGAATCCTGCTGTGAATTGTTTGTTGTATCAAATCTTTGCAAGACTCCCTTCTCCCTCCCCAGAATGAAGCATACAGTGAATTTTCCAATTTACCCATCTACTGATAAAGACTGTTAGTTATATTTGAAACCAAATCTTTCTGCTCTGAGTCACTTGAGATTTCAGCTCATGCTTTCCTTATCTTTGCATATCCATGTATAATGGTGTTGATTGCATCAGCTCAGCATGACTAATCAGTGTCACTCAGCCTTTTGTGTATGTGCAGCCTTATGCCTTGGACAGCTTTTCAGTGAGACCTGCATAATACACTAAAGATTCTGTGAAGTATCTTTAGTATTGCATCAAGTTTTGGTATGAAATCAAAGTGATATACAGTTGCACAACTTACATTGGCTGCTATTTTTTTTTAATCAGCTAAATGGAGAGAATGTCCATAGCATAATACAACAACTCAGAATGAATTTTGTTCTCTTATGAAAGTTTACATTCCACAGCACCTGGCACTTATCTTTGCAATGTTATCATATATATGTCCTCTAAAGTCATTGATATAAATGTAATGACAAGTGTTATACCTGAACATTGTACTAGCCAAGTAGTATTAGTGTAGCCACACTTTGGATGTCAAAAACCTTCAATAACTTGCTTCAAGATGTGTTCATCTGTTAATCCAATTAGCTCTTCACAAATTGTGGATGAAATTTGATTTGATTTGATTTGTTTATTTATAGGCCGCCCTTTTCCCTGAGGGGACTCAGGGCGGCTTACAATCAAAAAAGGGAAGGGGAGTGTAGGACAATACCAAAAAGAGATGTGCACAAAGTAAATTAGACAGTAAAACGCAACATTCACTCAGCATTCGGGAGGGGCGAAAATAAGATTATCCCCAGGCCTGACGGGCTAGCCAGTTCTTGAGGGCTGTGCGGAAGGCCTGGACGGTGGTGAGGGTACGAATCTCCACGGGGAGATTGTTCCATAGTGTCGGAGCCGCAACAGAGAAGGCTCTCCTCCGAGTAGTCGCCAGTCGGCACTGACTGGCGGATGGGATACGGAGGAGGCCAACTCTATGCGATCTGATGGGACGCAGGGAGGTAATTGGCAGAAGGCGGTCTCTCAAATAGCCAGATCCACTACCATGGAGCGCTTTATAGGTGGTGAGTAAGACCTTGAAGTGCACCCGGAGACCAACAGGTAGCCAGTGCAGCTCACGGAGGATCGGTGTTATGTGGGCGAACCGTGGTGCGCCCACGATCACTCGCGCGGCCGCATTCTGGACTAGCTGATATTATATCTGAAAAAACCAGGCAGGTCCTTTAAAACACTGTAACCTTTTATTCAGTAGCTGAAGTAGTGTAACAAAACTCGCAACAATGTATTAAATGAAGCCGGCTGGGCGGCTGCAGGAACAGCTGAAACAATAGAGCAATCAGCAAGGTTGTTGCTTTAACAAGATAGTTAACTGTTTAAACGGCTTGCCTTTTATACTGCAATCACCTGGCTCGTGTTACAGCTCGCGCTGATGACAGCTCGGCAACTGACAGGCACGTCTGATTGGCTAAGACGCACCTGGCTGCTTCCGAGCTGTCATTCGTAACAGCGAGGACTTTCTTCAATACACAACAGCTGAAGTCTTCGGATGCTCTTCAAGGGCAGCCCCATGTAGAGCACATTACAGTATTCCAGCCTAGAGATCACAAGGGCTCGAGTGACTGTTGTGAAGGCCTCCCGATTCAGGTAGGGCCGCAACTGGCGCACCAGGCGAACCTGGGCAAATGCCCCCCTGGTCACAGCTGAGAGATGGTGGTCAAAAGTTAGCTGTGAATCCAGGAGGACTCCCAAGTTGCGGGCCCTTTCTGAGGGGTATAAATTTTGCCCCCCCAGCCTGAGTGATGGTATGTTGGTCAAATTTTTGGGAGGGAAACACAACAGCCACTCGGTCTTGTCTGGGTTGAGTATCAGCTTGTTTGCTCTCATCCAGTCTTTAACGGCTTCCAGTCCCCGGTTCATCACGTCCACTGCTTCATTGAGTTGGCACGGGGCGGACAGATACAACTGTGTATCGTCCGCATATTGGTGGTATTTTATCCCGTGCCTTCGGATGATCTCGCCCAGCGGTTTCATGTAAATGTTAAATAGTAGGGGGGATAGGACCGACCCCTGCGGCACCCCATAGGTTAGGGGCCTCAGGGACGATCTCTGCCCCCCCACTAACACCGACTGCGACCTGTCCGAGAGATAGGAGGAGAACCACTGCAAGACAGTGCCGCCCACCCCTATCTCCCGCAGTCGTCGCAGAAGGATAGCATGGTCGATGGTATCGAAAGCCGCTGAGAGGTCCAGGAGAACTAGGATGGAAGCATAGCTCTCCAGAGATCATCAGTCAATGCGACCAAAGCGGTTTCTGTGCTGTAACCGGGTCTGAAGCCAGACTGGAAGGGGTCAAGATAGTTAGCTTCCTCCAAGGTACGCTGAAGCTGGAGAGCCACCACCTTCTCAACAACCTTCCCTACAAAGGGGAGGTTGGAGACTGGACGATAGTTATTAAGAACAGCTGGATCCAGAGACGGCTTCTTCAGGAGGGGTCTTACCACCGCTGTCTTGAGCGCGGTGGGAAAGTACCCCTCCCGAAGAGAAGCGGTAACAACCGCCTGGATCCAGCCTCGTGTCACCTCACTGCTGTTGGCAACCAGCCAGGAGGGACACGGGTCCAGTATGCAGGTGGAGGCACTCACAGCTCGCATAGCCTTGTCCACATCCCCAGAGGCAACTTCCTGAAACTCAACCCAGAGATGGTTTGCCAAGTTTTCTCCTTGTGTCTCGGCTGGATCTACTGGGGTGGAGTCCAGGTCCGCTCGAAACCGGGCAACTTTGTCCGCCAAGAACTGGACATACTCCTCAGCCTTACCCTGTAAGGAGTCCCCCGTCTCCCTCCTATTTAGGAGGGAGCGGGTTATCCTAAACAGGGCGGCTGGGCGGGACTCGGCGGACGCTACCAAGGAGGCAATGTATGTTCTTTTTGTTGTTCTTAAAGTCCGAATATACTCCTTGGTGCATGCTGTTAAAAGTGCCCGTTTCGACTCGGACCTATCGGACCTCCACGAGTGCTCTAGGCGTCTCCTCCGGCGCTTTACCTCCCGGAGTTCCTCAGTGAACCAAGGAGGCCTCCGGGGGCCGCTGACCCGGAGGGGCCGTAGCGGCGCAATCCGGTCTAGAGACTCCGAAGCTGCCGAGTGCCAGGCAGCGACGAGGGTCTCCGCCGAACTGTGGGCGAGGGTATCAGGAATAACCCCAAGCTCCGTCTGGAACCTAACAGGATCCATCAGTCGCTTGGGGCGGAACCACCTGGTCGGTTCCTCCTCCCTACGGTGGGGGTTTGGCCTCCGGAAGTCTAGCCTCAGTAGGTAGTGGTCTGACCACGACAGGGGTATGATCTCATTACCCCTCAGACCAAGATCGTAACTCCACTGCTCCGAGAGGAATACGAGGTCAAGCGTGTGACCCGCTGAGTGAGTTGGGCCTCGAATTACTTGAGTCAAGCCCATGGCTGTCATGGAAGCCATGAACTCCTGCGCTCCATCAGAGTGTTCACCGAGCGAAGGCAAGTTAAAGTCCCCCAGGACTATAAGTCTAGGGAACTCAACCGCTAGCTCGGCTACTGACTCGAGGAGCGAGGGGAGGGCTGCTGCAACGTAGTTGGGAGGCAGGTACGTAAGCAGCAAACCCACTTGACCCTTGAGGTCCAGCTTCACTAGCAGGGACTCACACCCGACAAGCTCCGGAGCAGGGATCCTACAAGGTACTAAAGACTCCCGGACTACAATAGCCACACCGCCACCCCTTCCCTGGGCTCTCGGCTGGTGTAGCACCTGAAATCCGGCTGGGCACATCTCAACGAGGGGGACTCCTCCCTCAGGGCCCAGCCATGTCTCAGTAATACATGCCAGGTCTGCGCCCTCATCTGTTATCAAGTCCCGGATGAGGGGGGCCTTATGAACAACAGACCTGGCATTTAGCGACAGCAGCCTGAGACCAGGGTCCTGAACACCCGCGCCATCTGACCTTGGAGTGGGACTCCCAGGGCCGGAAGGAGGGATCTCTATAACACAGCGAGCCCTCCTTCCCCGATGATGGCCTGCCCTAAAGTCCCCGCCATATCTGCCTCTCCCTGTTATGACCGCAATGCTCCGACCCTCTCCCGTGGATATAGCCCCCCCAACCACCCCGATGGCCCCCACATACCCCGCCAGGTCCTCCGAATCAGTCATACCCAAACTCTCACACAGACAGTCCTCACTAAAAAAGTTAAAAACACAAATACAACTATATAATAATAAAAAGTGAGATCATTCATATCATCTCAAACAATCCCATGCACTCAACATACCGATTAAAAGAAATATAGGAAAAAGTTGCGCAGTTCGTAATAGTCCAAAGGTGTCTTCCACCTCTCCTGAGGAGGATAGCACCTTAATGGGAGCACCGCTAAGGAGACCAATATCGTCCAAGGGAGGGGAGGATGGGGGACAAGGTGGATCTGTGCAGCAGCTGTAACAGGGGGAGTCAAGGGGCTAAACATAGTGGAGAAAGTCTGATGGTTAAGTTCAATTCCAGCCATCCCCTTGATGTTATTTCCAGGTTAAGTCCTAGGGTGGGGAAAGAGTATCTGTCTCTGATGGAAAAAGACAGGGGGAAGATGTTGTAATCACCAATCACACTCTCCTTCAATTCCGTCCCCTCGAGCAGTTTCCTCCCTCACCAGTTCTCTTCTTTTGGTTACAGCGTGGAGGCAGAGTAGATCTAAATATCAGCAGCAGCAGCGAGAGCCGGAAGGCCAATCATGATGGTCAAAGGCCCAATATACAGAAGTCAGTTCACAACAAGAGTCGTACCAATCGTACCAGCCCACTTAGTAGTCTAAGCCCAAGATTGAAAAAAAAAGCTTCGTCCAAGGTGGAAGGAGGGGGGGGTGCCCCATTCAGCAGCTGGCCCCCGGCATTCTCAAAGGGGCCTCAGCAAACCAGAGAGTTATCAGGCCAACAACGACATAATGATGGTTATGGTAGTCGGGGCGGTAATCGTAGTTAAGTCAGGCTCCCCCCAAAAGCAGCTGGGCCGTACGGTCTTCCAAGCCGCTAAGCCGCGGCGATCTCACAGCCAGCGGGCCAGCGAGCCAACAGACAACAGTGGTCGCGGCAGCCAGCAATAATCGGGGGAGGATCAGAACTCCCCTAGCAGCTCGGCCGCAGAGTCTTGTAACAGCTGAGCCGCGGCGTTCTCAAGCAGCAGCCAGCAATATCGGGGGAAGATCAGGACTCCCCTAGCAGCTCGGCCACGGAGTCTTATAACAGCTGAGCCGCGGCGTGCTCAAGCCGCGGCGTTCTCGAGCCGGCATCGGCAAGCCAGCGGCACAGCGTCAATTGCGGCCGCGGCGGTCAGGCAGCAGACACGGGGGGGGTCGGGTTTCTCAAGCCAGCTGGGCCGCGGCGCTGAGCGGCGTCAGCGGCGTCAGCGTCTTTCAGAAGCGGCAGCCTTGGGGAGTAAAAACTCGCCAGTCCACTGCCAGCTCCAGGACCGCTAAAGTTCACTCTACCTTAGCCTCTCTCGGCTCAGTTCCAGAGCTCGGTTTCTCCTCTCTACTGGTTGTTTCTCCTGTACGGAGCCGGAGCGGTGAGCTCGGCAGACATGTCCCTCACACACTTATTACTTGATGAATGACTTAAAGTGGGGAAGAGACCGGTTGCTCCTTAAAATATATATTTATTTTATTTGCTTATAAATGCAGTCATTATTTAATTTCATCTCTAAGTTTTTTGCAAAATATAATTCAGAAAAACATTTAAAATATTGCAGTTTTTCTTTTCAAGATTGTCTTGGAAACTAGAAAAATCTAAAAATATGTAATTATATTAATAATGCAATATATAATAGGCATGGTGAATGCAAAGGAACTCACTACTCTGGTTTCCCTCCAATGTATATAAGGAAAGGTCCCCTTTTAATTACATACTCTATACAGCAAGCTTAATAACAGGAGAATAATGGAAAGGAACCACATGAATTTGTTAGAGTAAGATAGTCTTAATTTGTCTGTGAATACTTCCCAAATAATCAGATGTAGTTAAACTATGTAGCTTTATCATTTGGACAAGCTGGGGAAGAAAGGTTCTGAAATATAATCTATTATTGAGCCATTTGGTAATTTCGAATTAGTGCTATCAAATAATGTTGTTCTGAAACACATTAAATAAATCACAAAATACTTGATGTTTTTGGGAAGAGGAAAACATGGCTGTTTAGCAAAGTATCTCCTCCTCCCCCTCTCTCATACACAATCAAATTCAGTTATGGTCTAGTTTTCGCCAGTAAAGTAATTTTCTTTAACATATTTCTAGATAAACATCAGTTTTACAATTAACACTTGGAAATCTCCAGGATATCCCCTAAGGAATGCTACAGTTTTTTGTATATAATTTCTTCTTGTACTTTTCATTATATATTTGTTTTTCACTGGTAGGTTGCTATCAGATTTGCAGATGTAAGGATGGAATTATGTTCACTTTCATTCAAGTCCAGGTAAAGGATTCACATTTAGTGGTGATTATGATCTAAAATTCTGTAGGATTTACCCAGGAAAATGAAATAAAATGTTTGCAGTGCTAATCTCTATTATCAATGCTTAAATATAGGAGACTACTGTCCTGATACAATGTGCCTTTGCATTCCATCATATTATTATAGCAAAATAAACATCTGTATAAAAGAAAATGCTATCCAAACAACATGGAAAGTAAGAAAAATGCTTGGTTAAATGGAATATGTTAACAGGGAGAAGGCAACAAATGTGAATAATGAAAAAGAAGCTCAGATATTATACCACAATTTAGAAAGCAGTAAGCCATCCCTTTTCCTGAACATTCTTATAACAAACAAATCATTTGAACACTCATTTCTTTAGTATAGACAGTTGCCAGACAGTTCCAAAAACAGAGGAACAACTACTAAAAATGGTTACAGGAAGGAAGGAAGGAAGGAAGGAAGGAAGGAAAGGGAGAAATGGTGGCTTTAAGACCTTTGCTGTTTTCTATTAACAATATGACCTTCTAGCTCAGGGCTGTAAAACTCCCGGTCCATGGGCCAGATGTGTCACGTGCTATCCACGCCCATGCCCAGTTTAGCAAAAGGTAAAAAGTCCGATACATCATGTGATGGCATGATGACGTGAGTCTGACATCCCTGTTCTAGTTATCTGACATGATCTTACTTATTTATGATCCAATTGTAATGGAAATATTGAAAGAGTAGGCTGTCATAGTCAATATATCAATTATCTTTCCAAAGAGATTCTCCCCCAACTTCCTTCTGCAAGTAGCTTCCTCTACATTTTATTATGTACCTTTTCACCAAATGGTGAAAACAGGCATTGGCAATTATTTGTACACTTATTTGGATAAATGAACCATAATGACAACAATGGATGTAGTAACTATCCACTGGAAGATTGCTTGGGATTCTGCAGTTACTCTTACCATTCCCTTCATCTGTCTTTTGGGGAGAATAGTTTCATGTGGCATTCATAAAGAAAAGTGTGCCCTATAGGGAAGGAAGAGGCAGGTGCTTGGGATAGGATGAATAAAACAATGATTAATCTTACGAAGGGATGTGAGAGTACTTAGAAATCTGATACAGTGTTTCTAAAGCCTGAAAACCTTGGCAAGTTTTAATGAAAAATTCAGTGTTTCATTCATTTGGATCCTAAATATAGATTTGCCTTTCCATTTAAAAAGTAATCCTTTATATTTGTTTTGTCAGCAAATTATTCTTTAGGTCAGGGCATAACAAGAGCTTTTGCAAGATATAATCACGTGACATTGTAGTATTTGCAATGCACATTTATTGTATGTACAATATTTAAGACATTACAGCACTGGAATTAGAAGTAAATCTGGGACGTAGTATTAGTACAAAAGGTTCTTCTGAAGGTTGAAGATATGCTCCAAATAACTCTCATCTCTACTAATAATTAATTATACACCAAAGTGTGAATACATGTCTCTCTGTGTGATCTCAATTGCTACTTTTTCCTAAAGCTGGGTAAGAAGTTGACCTCTTTCCTGCCTTTCTACATTGTCCTTTGTTTCTCACCTCCCAATAAATTTCCAAAGTTAAAAAGTGCATATAGTCCTTGATTACCTACTGCATTGTCCAGTGACCATTCAATGGTGTTGAAAAAAATAATTCTGTGACTAAAATCCCCACATTTATCACTTTCACAGTATCCTTCAGTCACATGATCACCATAAGATCATTATGTGTTTCCCTATGCCTGATCTGTTTTTAAAAGAAAGATTGGAGAGGAAGAAATTACAAGTGAATAAGCAAGTACACAATAGGGAATACCTATTGAAAGAAGAAGACTCAGGTCTGGGAATCACAACAGACTTGTGTCTACAAAGTCTCTCTGGAAAAAAAGGAAATCATTAAACTACCCATTTATATTCTAGACATCTGCTGCTTATGAGTAGGCTACAGGAACTGATATGGTTGATTTGTGTTTGAGCAACGGAAAGTTGAGGGACTTCAATGAAAAACATAGCCACAATATAGTGCATATAGGGACCAGTGGTGGGATACGACCAATACACCACGGTACGGCATACTGGTGCCTAGTGGGAGCACTAGGTACTGTTCCGGTATGATGCTCTGGAGGGCCCACCAGCCCACTCTCCTTATCACCATTTGAGCTGATTGAGGCTTTTGTGCACGCACATGGAGGGTATGGCGCCTGCGTAATGCTCCGCCAAGCAGCTGGAGCATTGCGGGCAGTAAGTACACAGGCGTGCACTGCGCGCATGCTGTGCAAATGTTGCGTGCATGCTGCCCACGTTCACGTGGTGGACACTGGGCCCCGTTGCAGTGTACCAGTTGCAACGGGATCTGGAACTCACCACTGATATGGACACAAGGTTCTCCAAACCTCATTTATTAACCATGTTTCAAAATTGCTTTTTAACTGCTTTTGAACTAATAGGAAAGTTTGAATCAACAAATTCAAAAGCACTTGATGAGTTTCCTTCAATCTGTAGTGAAATCAGTTTTAAATGCAAGTTTAAGATGTTAATTTTTTTTTTAAAAAAAATATTTTTTTCTTTTTGAATAAAGAACAAAAGAGTGATTAGAATGTTGATTTTAGAAAGTTTCAAATGTAGTAAAGGTCCAGGTGCATTTAAAGTAAGATTATGAAATCATTTATAAGTATCTTACCATGGGAAAATGCTATTGTTTTTTAGAATAAAAATAAGAAACAATAGCATTTTCCTATAAAAAGATGCTTATAATTGATTTTATAATCTTATTTAAATGTTTAAATAAACAGTTAAAATCGATTATAAGCATATTTAAATACTATTGCTTAAAAAACATGATATAATGGGATTTTGAAATTTTGACACACCAGAGGGACTAGAACAAATGGAAGTTATCAATCAAAAGAGACTTACTAATATAGAATGGAGCAAAATATTTTAACTTTGTATGCACTGAAGGATTTTTAAAAAAAAATGGATTGAGAAGTTAATTGTAAGAGTATATCCTATTATAAATAGAATGTGTCTAAAAATGTTATGGAAGAAGAACAGGTTTTAATGGAGAAGACTAAGACTGATTTGAAAGTGAATTTAAAAATGACAGAATATAGGAATGATGTGGGGGGGAAATGCTACATCATATATACAAATAAAAGTGATGGGTCTTAATAATTAAAAGGAACACACAAATAACAAACAAAAGAGTGATATGAATAACTTCCCTATATGGGTTTTATAAAATAGACCTTTTAAATTTTGAAGGATTTGGTGAGAAGGAACCAAGATTTTTTTAAAAATAAATTTTTAAGACATTATTTGACGAGAATAAATAGCAAGATTGTTAGAAGTAAAAGTTCAACAGTTGGTTTGTTTGATCAAAGTTGAAATATCAATGTTATCTCTGGTAACCCTTAATGGACTTCTGCAGGACTGAAATGATTATGTTTTTTAAAAGTTATTTATAGATAAAAGATGGAAAATGGGAAGAAGATATTATTTGTTGTATTTTTAAAAAAGATAATTTTATATTTTTTTCTCTTTGTTCTCTTCTTCTTTTTAGTTTTTATTGGTCTTTACCTTTTAAACTGTAATATTTAATAGAAGTATTATTTTAAAAGAAGTGAGTGCTAAGTTAGGATAACTTGCTGGTCCCTCCTTTGCTTTCCATTTAGCCGAGCATAGAAATCATATGTTCTCATTTGGTTCAAATGTCTCCAGTCCTCAGGAAACATGGAAAACAATCAGAAATGTAAAGTTCCATAATAAAACTCTGGTAGCTTTCTAGATTGCCCTTTGCAGAAACCGAAGCCTCATTTCTTTCTTTAATTTGTGCACCAACCTTAAAATCAGTAAGATTGAATGTGTGCTCCCAGAGGCAAGACTTGCCCCCAAAGCAGCAAATAGATCCTGTAGCTGTTTGTGGTTTGTCCCAAATTAAAAGCACAGCTTGTATATTGATGGCATGGTATAAATAACAAGTGCGATTGTAAAGAGAAGAAATAAAACCATATCATTCATCAAAAGACTTTTGTTTTTTATTCCTATGTTTTCCTCCCAAAGGAGCTTAACTGTATGCTAACACAATCATATTTCTACATTGAGTGGAAATATACATTGGGCAACAAGCAAGGAATAGACTATCTTCAGCTTTATTTAATCACTTCACTTTCCATTTGAAAAGTAATTCATCATGGGAAGTCAGTGGGGTATAGAGAGCACTAATTGCAGCAAAATATCAAGGACAGTTTTCCTCTGTCTTAATTAAATATTAATGAGTGAAGTTATTTGCAAACGCAGGCTTCTGGGGTGGACTTGCCTGTCCAAGTTTAGTAAATACTGACATTGGGGTGTCAAAATAAAATCCCTTAATTGATTTATACGGGGATAGCTTTTTTTTTTTTTTTAACTTTTGCTTCCTTTAAAAGAAGGTCCCTGAGCTGACACTTCTCAAAGCTTTCTTGGATAATTCCCCAATGAATAACTTATAGAGAGACATTGCCGGATCAGTTTTTAATTGCACAATTGACTGTTTCTGGACCGAGCAATGCAACTAGTGTCCTCTTCTTAATGACAATTCCTATTTCACCATAAGAAATAACAATTCCTAAAGAGAGAGCGAGAACAATCAATCATTGTATATATGTCCGTAGAAACTTTTAAAAATCAATTTATGTTGCTATATTATTATGTACAGAGAATTTGAATATCTTTGCACATTACAGAATCTATAGGTGAACCGAGGATTTCTGATGACTAATACAACAGAAAGACACGCAGTTTCTCATGTCTCTAGAGAGTAAATAAGAGGGCATTCCATCTGTTTTCTTTTTTCACCTAACCAAAACATCCTGCTGTAAATAACAATAAAGAAAGATGAATCTGTTGTTTTATTTCCCTTTAGAAAGAAATTGGAATTAAATAACTGATGCTATTATCTAGAAACAAATAGGACAGCTTTCATAAGGGACTAGAACTCATTTTCCCCCTATTTTTAAAGAAAGATAAATGAGAAGATTAGAGTGATCAGTTGTAAGACGTATATTTGGGTATATCCTTTGCATTGATCTTTGTTGCTGGTGACCTTATGACTTTGTCCAGGTGGTTTCTCTGACTACAGTACAGAAGCAAATTGCTTTCTTCCAGGATATTTTACTATTTCCAAAACTAGTTTTCAGCTCTGGTGTTCCCTGATACCCTTCCAGACAAGTCTTGACCATATCCAACTCTGCTCATTTTCCAAGCCCAAACAAGATAAGCCAGATGCTACTATCTGGATGTGATACTGTATCCAATTTCCCTGAAATGATAATAAATGTCTACATAAGTTAGATAGACAGGAAGAAAATATCTGATACTGTCAATTGGAAAGGGATGTGAGTCCTTATTGAGAGTTATTTTCAAAAGTGAATAGGATGGTGTAAGGCTGAGGAAATGCTTTCATTTGGTGTCAAAGAAGATTCACAAGATGCTTTCATCCTCAATAGCCATTCTGTAGTAGGACATTTACATTTATAAATTTGACAAATAGGCACATTAAACACATGCATATATCAAGATTCTTTAGCTGTGGGTTTATTATATTGTGTGACCTCTTGCATCAACATCAATCAGGCCAGAGAATCATCAAAGTGGAAAGATTATTTATACATGCATGACATGATTTGTCTATGTATTAATTTATAAATACAGCCAAGCACATATCTCCTGTTCCATCAGGTAGTATTAGTAAAAGCATTTTGCTATTGTGATATGATAATGAGTAAAGTGGTTGTGGACCGCATAAACATGTGTTATTTGACTAGCTAAAGTTTGTGTCAACTTCTCTAGTCTCCTGATTTTACCTGAAATATCACTGCTTGAAATGCATGCTAATTGTACTGGTATGTGGGAAAAGTCTTGGAAAGTAGAAAAGCTACAGTATAGACAATGGTCAGACGGGCAGAAGCTGAGATCACAGAAGGAATGTGGATGCGGCAAATATCTCAGAAGAGAACACTCAGTTTCTTGGAATATAAAGGTCAGGTGGGGACAAATATACTTTCAGAATTGCAGGACACTGATTTACATTCCCTACCTGTTTCTATCTCCCATGAAAGCTTTATTCTGAAAAATAAGAGAAATCATGCCATTTTGTAGCTGCTTTGTTTCCTAAGAAACTTCTTTTGGTTTTTAAAGATGTTATTAATTTATACATGTGGTAATAAGGCATCTGGGCCAGATTTTAACTTTGAAGATAGTTCAATGATTACCACATTAGTTCAAATGGAAGATGACTGTGAAATTAAAACAATTACCTTACCTTTCTCCCAAAAATGGATTAGATAAAAAATATAATACCCACAAAGTTATATATAGTTATATAGTTATTTATAACTATATTGACAAACATATGCGCATGTTACACATACAGATTAAACATTAACTACTTTTTAAATTAATTGCATGTAAAATAATGTATTTATAAAATTGATTTTACCATCTGAAAATTCATAAAGACCATTTTCTCTCAAAGACTTAAGCATTTTCATATACAATTACTCATCCAGGTAAACAAAATACACTCCACCCTTCCCCTGTAGGTAAATTCCAATTTTTTAGATGTTACAAACAGGATGAAAATCATTGTTGAACTAAAATCCCAAGACATTTCATCTCCAGGAAAGAGATATGTGCTCTCTTGTTCTTTAAACACCAACATAATGGTATCTACTTTTTTTTTTAAAGTCTTCTTATGATGTACAAGCAAAATTTATGAAGGTATGAAGGTAAATGGAAAAAACTGAATCTGAAATTTGAAGATCTGATTCAAAATGTGATGGTTTAGAACAAGGAACTTTGTGGATGAATAGTCTGGTAATTGCTTGAAAGGCAACAAGAATTACTGACCTTGAAAACTATAAGTAACTTGGAGCAAATGTACAAAGTATTTTGAAAGTAAACAAAGCTCTTCAAGATGAATTGACCAAAATAATTTACTTTTTAAAAGACATTTCTTATAATAGTGAGGAAGATAAGCTTGTATCAGCTTCCATAGGGGAAATATGAGCTTTTTGCACATCATTTTAGCTTTAATAAACTGCCTAGGGTCCACAAAGAGTGAAGGAACAAATAAATTGTACACACATGCATGCATGTATGTTCTCTTTCTGAGATGCTCAATTTCACATTTTCTGCCACTGATGGATTGCCACAAGTGTGAGATGAGTTAGGAGACTAGGTAAACCCAGTCAGGTGTTGGGTCAAGGCAGAAATTCTGGAGAATATCAGGTAATGAGACCCACAATCTTGTGATAAACCTTATTTCTGACATGCCTGCCCCACCCCTGGATCAGGTCCTTGCATCTGTCCTTGACTAGGAGGTGTTGCTGGTTAATTTTAAAAAAAAACCACATGCTTCTACTGCTGATTTTAACAGGATGAATAGATACAAATGACTATGGAACATGTAATATTCAGGAAAGTTAATATTGATTCATTGCTTTTAATAATTTCAATTTATTGTTCAGTGTCCAAAGTCACACTATTTGAGATGGTGACTATATAAATTTTATGTATGTTAAATTTTATGTTTATTATACTTCAGGTTCTAACACATACTCACTTAACATATGTCAAATACTTTCATCAAGTCATCCAACTGTATAAATTTTTTTAATTAGATATATTGTTTTATTGTCCTGTATTTTCTTTCCCAATAGTGAATTGTTGCATCAAGCCACTTTTTACTATAAATGATCAAAGACCATAATAGGGGTATTTGACTTAATTTTTATTTTATATATACACATAAATAAGATGATGAACATGTTGAAAAAAAACCTGTATTATCAAGTAATGCAGCAGATGAATCAGGATACCTGTTTGTTGGAAAATGTTAATCATTCAGATGCTTTAATAATAACACAATATGCTCATTAGACAACATTAGATAAATTCTTCCTTGGCAAAAGTTACTGATTGAGTTAGGAAGAAAATAAAAATGAACTTTCCTCAGGTTTTGGTATAAACAGTTTGCACAAAGCTATTAAATAATGAGTAAAAAATTGCATTAACTAATGATTATTAATGATAGGTAGTAGTAGTAAATCTGTTTGATTGGCTATAACTATATAGTTAGAATTAGTATTTTTAATCGTAGTTAGAATTTTTAATGGAATTTAAAACAACAGTTCTCAATTCTTACTATCATCAGTTGCTTTTCTTTTTTTCATTTTCACTTTTTCTTTGACAATGTGGGTTATCATACAGAGGTGTGTGTTTGTATCTGTGTGTTTTAATTGCTTACTCTGTGTCAGCCCAATGGAGATTTGGTGCTTACTGATCATGACATTTTTATATAGTACTATATTTATTCACAGCACAACAAAGTCAGACTGCTCTGCTGGCAACCAAATTAATTCCATCCCTGATCTCTGTTCTTATAAGTTTTCTAGAACCCATAAATGCTCATTAGAGCCACCCGAATGTCCTTTGTTCAATCTAGCTGGATTATTTGGATTGGGGGGGGGGGGAGTTTAAGAGTAGTTTGCTTGGTATTTACTGATAAACATGTAGTTCATGTTTGACATTGCTATAAATATCATTTAGATGATAGGGAGAGTCTTTTTTTTTTTGCATTGCACTCATCAGTTGTCAGTGTGATCACTCAGCTCTGGGATTTATTTACCTTCAAATGTCCCTTTCGTATTGTCATTCGTATTTAACACTGATGTGAGAATTGCTATGGCATTAATAACTTCTAAAATAAAAGTTGCTTCATTTTTTTTTTACCTGCATGTATTCAATTTAAAATGATAATGTCACGTTGGGGAACGTTTTAAGGAAAATAAAATTGGGGAATGCTTCACCCATCTTTTGCTCACTATTTCTGTACTAAAATCATTTTCAGACTGTTGTTGTTGCTTATTATCTCTTAGATGTATTCTTGCTTTTTTTTAATAAAAAAAAACCCTGCAATGCTGTATTTCCACTGATTAAAATGGGAGGGAGCAATTTAATCTTCTCCTCACACAGCTCACACAGACCTTTAAAATCTCTTCTAGAGATTTTGGTTGCTGCATTTAAAAGCACATGGGGATTACAGAGAAAGAAAAAAGGAAGTTGTCCCTTGGTGTGTGTCTGTATGTGCTGTATATCTTGCCCTTCAAGAAAGTGATATACCAAAAAGATATGAAATCTGTGAAAAGGAAGAAGAAGAAGAATGGGAGTCATAACAGTGCCAGCAATTAAAGGAAAAGAGTGTGTGTGTGTGGGGGGGGGGGGGGAGGAATCGCAGTTGTAAAAGCCTGAACAAATAGGGAAAGTTTAAATGCTTCTAAAATGAGTAGATTTCAGAACTGTTTTGACATAAAGCAGGCTCCATGCAAACAGCAAAAGTAGAGTTACAGATGTTGGGTATATGGTTTGTCCCATTCTTCTTGTCCCTTCACCAGGGATAAAGAATTGAGGGCATACTCAATACACAATTGCTAGCTAGGCCAACTTCCTGAAAAAAGAGTTTAAAAAAAGACTGAACCAAACAAGAACAAATAATCCAGAATAGGGCTGAAAAGGAGTAGAAAAGCAGAAAATAGCCAGATTAGAAAGGAAAAGAGACAAATAGCAGAGGTTAAAGGAGAGAATTAACCATGTGATTAAAGGCTCCTCCATAGAACCTTCTGGCTATGGATGGGCTGCAAGAGGACTTGACCAAGGAGTGACTCACAATTTCCTGCTTTGCTTAAAAATGATGTTTTCCAACTCACATTAGTATAATTTTTGCTACTAGGATTTTCTGCATCATTTTAACTCAATGTTTGAATTCCTGTTGGTCACTATGAAGATGTAATGGCTCGTATTTCTTTCTAGTCACCACTCTACCTGGACATTTTGAAGAAGTCTTCATCCTAGAACAGGAATATGTGCACATAAAGGTTCTACTGTTTTCACAAAGGCCTCAAGCTTTATGCAGATTTCTTTCACATATCAATACATGTGGATCTAAAGCACTCATTCCTATTCTTCACACAGAAGTGGTGTTAATGGTTAGTACAAAAGAGAAATGGTCAAAGGTGAATCAGTGAATGACTACTTTTTTTTAAAAAAACTTCTTTTTCCTTTAGATGACGAAAAGAATGATGAGACTGTGGTGTCCTTTCCCTTTACCCCACCCCACATACTAGTTCAGTGGTAGATGTAATACAGCATGTGACACACAAGGGGGATCAATGGAGACGAATCATTAAAAATGTCTATCAGTTGAAATCATGCACAGGTAGTCCTCAGGTTATGGTGGCAATTGGAATAAGTGATGCATTGATAAAGTGTGACATTATGTCACTGTGCCACCTAACAATAGTAATTCTGACTATCTTGGTTGCCATCTTAACCTGAAGATTACAGAAGTCATTAAGAGGGAGGGAAGAAGGAAACAAGGAAGACAGTAAAATTCATTATCCTAAATCCTAGGCTCTGATTCAAGAGAGATGATGTGTTTTAATAAGATGGTGATATTAAACATACATTAAATGTAATAGCAAAGAAAATCATTGAACTAATTTGTGGTATCCATAGAAAGTCATTGCTGTTGTCAAAATTGTCAAAATGGTAAAAAGCCTTCACACAAAACTTTGTTTGTATATGTGATATTTTAACATAAGTGGGAATGTTTATTTGCTTCACATTGCTACAGATGTCCTGTCTGTGCCTCTTTCTAATGCTGCTGAACCCATATAGTTTTATGAAGCTTATAGTATAAGTTGCTGATACTCTGAATTTTAAATCTTATTTTGTTGATAGTCTGAATCTTGAAAATCCACAGATAGCATAGTGATGGCATTATTTATTTATTCAATTTAATAGCCACCCATTTAAATCCTGAGAATTGGCTAGATCAAATACAAGCATAAAATATTAATCAAACAACAACAAAACTAAGGCAGGGCCTTTAACACCATAAGCCAAGCTAACAATACATGTCAGGCTCTACCAACAACCTGGTCCCAGTGCCTGGGGTGAAACAGGTCTTCTAGTGTTTTTTTTCCAGAAAGCTAACAAAGGTCAATCCTGTTCAGGATGTCTAGGAAAATGCCTTATGAATCCATAGACATGAAATATAAATTCTGATCAAAACTGCCTTTGGAAGATCCTAAATTACTAATGAGATATTTGAATATATCTAATTGATTTATGTATCTGTTTTGTCATTTTTCTAACCACTGTCAGAACATTTGCATGCATGCAAATTCATACATCTCTATGTCTGCTGAATATATTTGTACAAGATACTTTATAAGCTATTCCTTCAAGCACCATTTTCCAATCACATATATCTGTAATGCAGCAGAGGAGAAGGCAGCAATCAGTCTCCGTATTTGAAGCTGTTGTAAAGCTGAGAGTGCAGGCTGGAATATTTTTGTGACATTCTGTGGCTTAACAAAGTTTGCCTGGAGCAATACCAGCTTTCTCTGTGATACCATCAGATTGCAAGCAAAGCAGGATTAAATGGAGTCAGGTCTTAGATGACAAGTTGGCTATTTAAAAAATTAGGTGCTGTGGGAAATAATGATATTTTGAGGACTACATCTATGAAACATGATTTTATTTCGGCAGCATGCAGTTGAACAGCACCACTCAGCCTTAGTCAATAGCCATGAATAAATTTAAGAGGCCCTGAAGCTTTAGCCAGTACATAGCACAGCTGTACAGGCAGTTATTGGGGTTCCAGTGGTGGCCCTTGTTATATCATGGTTCCATGAGCTGCACTGGTTCTGATTCCTAGTTAAAATGTTGGTTATCACCTTTAAAGAATTTCATGGTGCGGGTCAAGGTTATTTAAGGAGCCAATTTACCCAATGATTTTAGTCCAATTACATCAGTGCCAGCAGAATAGGCATGTTGTGGATAGTGAAGGAATTTTGGCTAGCTCAGTCCAGGAGAAGAGCTTTTTCTATCGTGGCACCTGTCTTCTGGAACATCATGCCACTCCCATTATTTTGCCTTCAGAAAGGCTTGAAAACCTGGCTCTGCCAGCTGTTCCAGGGCCCCAATAGATGAGTGACATCCTGGAGGTGGTTAATAGATTAGACAGATTTCACCTCCTCCCTGTGTGCACTTTGTTCCCTTCTTTTCCATCTTGGTCAATTACATTTTAACTGAATTATACATTTGTGGTCTTTATTTATTGTTGTAGTGCTTTATATGGTATTTTTGTTGCCTAGAGTAAGCTGCCTAGAATTGCTTCAGTGACATGGGTGGCATGGAAGTTTAATAAATAAATAAGGGCCATTGTTGCCATAATCGGAGTGGGGATAGAATCTCTATATGTTGTAGATATTCTAAGAGTTTTCTGTATAAAAAAGGACCTGAAAGTAGAGCAAGAAACCTGAATACATGAAACTAAAGCCATTATTACAGACATAATAATGTGAAATCACAGCTTCCAGTTCTTTACCTGGTGTTAGTCTTCATATGCATTGAATTACACCAAGAACCTAGGATGTCATGTTGTCAAAATGTATCAGCATACTATTTCAAGCATTGTGGCCTTTTGCACTGATAGATGGAAATTGTGTAAATGTGCATATGTATAGTATGTGTGCGTGTCAGAGGTGGCTTTCTACCAGTTCAGTCCAGTTCTCCCAAACCGGTAGTGCTGCCTTCAAACAGACAGTGAAAGAGTGCTCTGTTTTTGTTAAAAGAGGGCCCACCTGACCTGCCCTAGGTTATACTTACCTTTATTCAAGCTTCCGAAGCCCTGCTGATCTGGGGCTTGAATTGCCACTCCTCAGCTGTTTTCCCTTTTTTCTGACCAATTTTATTCAATTGTGCACGCCCATGCAGAAAACCAGTTAGGAACCCACCACTGGTGTTTGTGTGTGTGTTCAAGTTCTTACACACACAAATGCACACATTCACAGTCTTTTCAGTCTCATCAAATGTAAATAAAAACATTTCACCAAATCTATTATTTTATGTCTTATTTTACCTTTGTATTTGAATAACTTCCAGTGTTTTAATAACTTATTGTGAACCTACTTTTATAAACTACTGTGATTTGGTGTAATAGATACATATTTATGATAACAAGTTCTAAAACAGTAATGTGGTTTATGACTAAACTTGGCTATTTGACAACTTCTGAAAAGGATTAAGAATAGGATAATGTCCACAAGTATTTTAGTCAACAATGGTAAATCTTGGTAGACCTTTGAAGGCAACACTAGATTTTTTTTAAAAAAAGGATTATTGTTTCAAGAGATATAATTAGACATAAACACTAATTGTTCTGCATTACACACTGTCACATTATTTGTAAGAAAGGCCAGGGCGGGCACCAACAATTAGGCAACATGCACAGTGAACAATGGAAACTAGTAATTATTGCTAATAAATAGCAGCTAAGGGGGGGAGGGGGATGGACCAAAGGGAGTAAAGTAGTGAAAGTCATGGAGAAGATTAAAGCCAGCCCAGATGTTCAACTGCAAATGCCCAAGAGAAAGATTTAAAATTAAAACCTGAGAGAAGAAAGACTTTATAATTACACATAAATCATACCCATTAGTCTACTTTTCTCTCTTAATGATCCAATTCATAAAAAGATATTCTTGGGCAAAGCAGCTCTAATGCATTATCAAGAATGGCTTGTCTCAAAGGATTTTCAGTGGTCAGAGAGAAGCAGGGAATCAGCTGATGTGAATCATCTGAATTTTCTTAGCTGATAGGAATCGTTTGTCCCATTCTCATTTTGCTTGTTTAACTACTATTGTTTCTTCAGCTGGGCAGGAAGTGATATGACATTTAGCAGATGACACGTGAACCAAATTAGGAATTCAGTATAGTTTCATAAATGAAAAAAATATTTATTCTCTTTAGGTATGTTTCTTTAGTATTAATTAAGACTGTTACGAATAACCTGATAAAAAATACATCCCATTAAATTTTGTCAGAGACTCATCAATGCACTAGATCTGAATATGAACAAAAGAATACAACTGAGAAATAGATGGAATTAAAAGTATAGCTGATGATTTATTCAACCTGTAATACTGAGATGTCAAATCACACACATATATGAACAAACTATTCTAATAGCTGGGGAGGGCAGTTTTCTGTCCAATAATTGAACCAAAGAAGACCAGATGATCAATTCTGATTAACAGGAATGATTTTTAATTAAATTCAAGTCATTGATCAGCTAATTGTTCTGATTATGTAGCAACTCTAGTGAGTTACAAGACCTTGGCTTTGAAGTCTATAGAAAGCAGTAGCTTAAAGGGGAGAAAAGGAGCATTGATGGCCCAGGGTTACATTTAAATAATTGATTTTCTTGCTATAGAGACAAGCCTGCATCGAAGAAGAGTAATGTGCTGAACCTTTTATTTACATGGCTGGGAAAAATAAGGAATCTCTATAAGAGTTTTGTTTTAGCTTAAGAAACCCTAAAGTGGTATAGTGAGGCATGTAAAGAGATGTCTTATACAATAATACAATAGCAGAGTTGGAAGGGACCTTGGAGGTCTTCTAGTCCAACCCCCTGCCTAGGCAGGAAATCCTATACCATTTAAGACAAATGGCTATCCAACATCTTCTTAAACACTTCCAGTGTTGGGGCATTCACAACTTCTGGAGGCAATTGTTCCACTGATTAATTGTTCTAACTGTCAGGAAATTTCTCCTCAGTTCTAAGTTGCTTCTCTCCTTAATTAGTTTCCACCCATTACTTCTTGTTCTACCCTCAGGTACCTTGGAAAATAGTTTGACTCTCTCTTTTTTGTGGCAATCCCCGGGATATTGGAACACTGCTATCATGTCTCCCCTAGTCCTTCTTTCTATTAAACTAGACATACCCAATTCCTGCAACTGTTCTTCATATGTTTTAGTCTCCAGTCCCCTAATCATCTTTGTTGCTCTTCTCTGCACTCTTTCTAGAGTCTCCACATCTTTTCTACATCGTGGTGACCAAAACTGAATGCAGTATTCCAAGTGTGGCCTTACCAAGGCATTATAAAGTGGTATTAACACTTCATGTGATCTTGATTCTATCCCTCTGTTTATGCAGCCTAGAACTGTGTTGGCTTTTTTGGCAGCTGCTGCACACTGCTGGCTCATATTTAAATGGTTTCCACTAGGACTCCAAGATCCCTTTCACAGTTACTACTGTTGAGCAAGGTACCACCTATACTGTACCTGTGCATTTCATTTTTGTTGCCTAAATGTAGAACCTTACTTTTTTCACAATTGAATTTCATTTTATTAGATAGTGCCGAATGTTCAAATTTGTCAAGATCCTTCTGTATCTTTAGCCTATCTTCTGGAGTGATGGCTATTCCTGCCAGCTTTGTGTCATCTTTAAATTTGATAAGTTCCCCATTTATTCCCTCATCCAAATCATTGATGAAGATGTTGAAGAGTACTGGGCCCAAAACAGAGCCTTGGGGTACTCCACTGCATACTTCCATTGAAGATGGAAGATGCAGTTCCATTGAGGACTACACATTGAGTGTGGTTGGTCAGCCAGTTACAAATCCATCTGGTGGTGATGCTGTCTAACCCACATTCTTCTACTTTATCTAGTAGTAGGTTATGGTCTATCTTATCAAATGCCTTACTAAAGTCCAAGTAAACTATATCGATAGCATTCCTCTGGTCCTTTTGTCACATTATCAAAGAATGCAATAAAATTAGTCTGGCATGATCTGTTTTTGACAAACCCATGTTGGCTTTTGGCTATTACTTTGTTTGCTTCTAGGTGTTTGCTAGTTTGTTGTTTGATTATCTTTTCCAGAATCCTTCCTGGTATTGAGGCCAGGCTGATAGGTCTGTAGTTTCCTGTCTCTGTTTTTTTCCCTTTTTTGAAGATGGGAACCACATCAGCTCTTTTCCAGTCCTCTGGTAGTTCCCCGGTGCTCCAGGATCTCTTATAAAAGACACCCGGTTATTTCTTCAGGTTATCAACAAATTTACCATGAAATTCCCTTCTCCTTTTATCTAATTATTTTGACATTGATCATTAATAAAAAAAATACTAGCTTCTTTACTGCTAATGACAGCATGGAAGCAGTACAGTGAATCAGGATTGTTGAGATGGGAAAATAACAGGCTGCTCAAGACTGCTTAGGATCTGATGTCCTCTCAACATAATTATTTTCAGCAAGCATCCCGGAAGTTTTCCCTTCTTCGTCTATGGGGACAGTTAGTCTCCATTATCAAAGATAACAGTTATCAACTATCTACTGCAGCATTACTGGGAAGAAAATGGACTACCTGTTGCCTTTGATCTCTCTGTGGCTCCAAGAATATGAGCTCATCTTAATCCCTCCCCACCAAGTCATCAATTGCATTTAAAAGATTAATAGAAGATAAATATA
This sequence comes from Thamnophis elegans, assembly GCF_009769535.1. Classification (NCBI taxonomy): domain Eukaryota; kingdom Metazoa; phylum Chordata; class Lepidosauria; order Squamata; family Natricidae; genus Thamnophis; species Thamnophis elegans. Next base: position 70,023,990 of record NC_045542.1, read on the forward strand.
ATGCATAAATAATAGAGTTAAAAATGACCATTGAGACCATATAGTTCAATTTTATTCATTGCAAGAGTCAATGAAACACCTCTGATAGATCTATTTGAAGATTCATTTCAAAGAAGAACTTATTATGTTATATGTTAGAGGCCTTCAATGTTTTTGGCACCAAGGACCAGTTTCATGGGAGATTTTTTTTTCATAGACCAGGAGGAAGAAGTGTGCAACCTAGATCCCTTGTATGTGCAGTTTGTAATAGGGTTCATGCCCTAATGAGAATCTAAGTCTGATTATCTGAGATGGAGATAAGACAATGATGCTAGAACTGGGGAGCAGCTGTAAATACAGGTGAAGCTTTCCTGACTCACCCATTGCTCACCTCTGGTTGTATGTCCTGATTCCTAATAGGCCATGGTCCATGGGTTCGAGACCCCTGTTGTATATAAACTATTGGCAGACAGTTCATACAGTCAAAGTTTACTCTGATATATAACCAGAATCTCCTTTTCTTAGTTAATTAGTTTTGGTCCTGCCTCTGTGTCAAGGGAACACATTATAACTCCACTCTCTCTTTTGGAAGATTGTTTCATGTCCATCATCTGTTGTCTTTTCTATAGGTTAAATACATCCAGATATTTTAAACAGAGGAATTGGTTTCTAAAGAGTTCACCATCCTGATAATCCTCCTCTTAATCTGTTCCAATTTGTCAGGGATATTTTTTGAATGGTAGTTTCCAGAACTGGAAAAAATGCTTCAAATAAGATTGACCAGGACAAAAATCAGTGGAAGATTTAAATCTCATGATTTGGATCCTGTGTTTCTATTAAGATACCCTAATATAACATTTGTGGTGTTGTTGTTTTTTTAACAGCTGAGTGACACTACTGCCTCATGCTTTACTTGTGGTCATCCAGGATACCAAAACCTTTCTGTATTTTACAAAATTGATTTTTTTGGGGAGACATCTGTTTGTGTCATGCTACCAAAGGCTATGTTTCTAAAAGCCATAGATTGAAGCAATTTTATCTTTTTATAAAAAAAATAAGAACTTATTAAGTTTTAGTCAATAACAGCAGGAGATTTCAACAGAGCTGGAAACTAGTGAAAATTTAAAATATGTAATTTAGAGTGGAAGATTGCATTGCAAGTTACTAGAGAACACAAGTGAACAAGCCTGTCCTTTGCCAACATGCATGATGTTCCTGAATAGCAAAGATATTAACTTAACTAATGATCCTTTAAATGGGTATGTAAAATATAATTTAAAGTACTTGCAACATGCAGAAGAGAGTAACATCATTTGTTACTGCCAGCTCAGTGGCATGTGGAAATCAGGAAATCATTAGCCTTGGTAGAAACAGTAATGCCACAGAGATGAGAATACATTATTTGGAGTAGTTAAATAACAGGGGATGCAGTCACTGTTGAACTGCAATAAACAGCATGATTTATTGAATGGTAAATACTAATACACAATAAGAAAGATCAAAGTCTTGAGGGTTTAGTCTCTGTGCTGTTGTGTTACTATAACAGGGTTCCAGGAATCTGTTGAGAGTGTCACACATTTTAATCACAGAATCTGGAGTCTTTTGACCAAGTAACAATGGAGTGGACAATATGAAAAAAACAGCAGAGCACATTTCTATTATTTCTGAGCACCGGGATATATCACGGATGAGCACAACAAAAGTAACATTTTTCTTAAGGGATGTACTTGTTTTCCAGAGGTTTCTTTTTTATTGCTTTTTATTGTCAGTGTCACTGTTTCTGTTTTTAGCTTTTGATTAGCTTTTTGATGTTTTAAAAGCATGAGAGCTGTTTCTCACACTGATAAATTGAGAAGCACTTACCAACAGAACACAAAGCAAGCAAGCCCTGACTTTAAAAAGTGACAGCTTCCAGCCCTGTTCACTTAAGAGGGACAGAAAAAAATATCAGTTTAGAATGCCATTCTAAATTGCTTATATATTTATGACTTATTTGAAAGTAAGATACTTGTGGAACTCTTGTATTGTAATCTTAATCTGCCTTCTTATATATTACTAAACAGAGTTCTGAGAGAATGTTTTAGGTGTGTTGGATTAATTTTTCCTGTCCAAACTGCAGAGACAAATGTTTGATAAGTGGAGGCACCAGAAGAGTACACCAAGGTTGTTCCTTTTTTAAAAAGATATTTTATAAATGAACATGCTCATTGTAAAATAAAAATAAGATTGAACTACTTGTATATTTATAAAGAAGTAAATAAGAGTTACTTTTGTCAGTTGCCTGTTGAGGTGAGAAAAAGGCATTCAAAGTTATTGTGGGACCATGTCTAATCTTCAGGGAGGAATTGTTATCCCAAGGACAGCTAGCTGAATTGGAGCCACGAGAGGCACTGGTCAACTGTCTTTTGCTTTTGCTGCTCTTGATAGCTGCACTGAAAAATGATCCAGGTACTTTGCAAAGATGGTTGAGAATGGGAATATCAGAGCAATCATACTTTTTCTCTTGAACAATATTTAAATGAAGCAATACAATCACTAAAAAGCAGCAGAAGGGTGAGGGTTTTTTTGTTTTTTGCATATTTATTCCTGATTTGAAATCCAGGCCTCATCTTGAAGAATCAATCTATGCAGGTGATACTACTGATTTGTGCATTCTAATAACAGGAGAAAAAAAATCAGATTCAGCTTTCTATCCTCCCTTCCCCCCCCTCTCCCACACACAATGAGACTTGATTCTGTACAAAACAAACTCATGTAAGCCTGGTTTGTCTCAGCCCTTGCAGACCTGAACTGCGTGTATGCAGCTACTCATTCCAACAGAAGGGTGTGTAGAACACCCAGTCTAGTCCAAGAGCCCAATCCAGAACTCCATAAATTATTGTATAATGTTCATTGGCTGTAGTCCTGTGCCTACAAAATAAATTCTGATTCAACCATGGATGTTAGTAGCATCAAAAAAAGAAGAAAAAACTTCTAAAAGACTAAATTAACAAAAAATCTTATCTATATCTCCTTTCCTCTTTTCATCACATCATTGTTAATTGCATCACTAATGCCATATCTAGTGTTGCTGCTTCTGAGCAGTGAAGATTGATATCAATATTAGCACATTTATAAAACATGCCACCACTCAGATGAGAAATATAAACTGGAGTGGAGAAGATGGATTGATTATATTCAAAATAAATACGGGACTAAGAAATTCCAGATAGTTTATGATTGAAAAAGCGAGGAACAATATAATCTGTTTAGCATTAGCCTAACAAAAGAGGAGTTAAAGCTCAATGAAAGATGATACTAACTTTCTTTAAGTTTATTTTAGAATATGTTTGTTAAAGATTTATACCCTGTATTTGTTCTGGGAAGTCAGGGGGGGGTTGGGGGTTGGGTTTGGGTGTGGGTGTGGAGGGTGGGGGAGGGGAGGTAAATATTTGTAAAAGCTTTTTAAAAAAATTTTCAATAAAAATAAAATAAAACATGCCAATTAAGTTTGTGTTCATGTATATACATAGGCATTGTTTATACCATATTATGAAAGAGGTATACATTAATATTACTATGATATTACAATAATCCACTTCAATCACTTTTAAAGGAAACAAATTATGTGGCCCCATAATGATCAATTCTTATAACTACATTACCAGCTGAACCATAATTAGTCTCTCTGGAGTACTTTTTTTAAAAAAAATCTAGAAAGGTAAATGATGCAACTCAATCATATTGTTCTTATTTGATCATTTTAACACTATTGGCCACAGTATTCTCCCAAGCTTCTCCATTGTTCAGAATTAGAGGTGGCTCCTTTCCTGACTAGGGATGCTGTTTAAGAGAATGGCCTGGGTAATAGGAGTTGTACTACAACTGTACTACAATAAGTATCTTATGAGTATGCTGTTTAATTATATAATTTGAAGTACTGAAAAACTTTTGAATTAGTACTTGCAGGTTGTGGTGGTTTGGATGAGGCCAGAGAAAAAAAAATGGTGGGAAAGATGCATTTCTAAATAAATAATTCTAAATTCCAGCTTGTAAATTGCTTATCTTATTCTTTCTCAAGGATGTCGTAGCTGTAAGATGCCTGAGTGACTTCATGGACAAGAAGCACATTTTATGACTTGGTTGATATCATTCTTATGGAGACCCCTTAGTTATAGTAAAGTGTACTTTACTGTCAGACTGCAATAATCCAGCCTGTTGGGATATCTTTTTGGGATACCTGCATTTTGGGATATCTTTAGGATGAATAAAAGGAGAAGTGACTTTTGTTTCTCCAACCCTTCAGAACTACAGATTACTCTTTCATCTTTTAAGTTTATGAAAATTCTAATTTCACTTGTATTATCTGATGTTTATGGCCCTTGTGAAATGGTCAATCTAGATTAGAGGTTTTGTTCTATAAAGATAATGGTGTTTGCAATATTGAAGTGTAGTGACGATAAAGAGATAATGCTCCAAGTTTATTTTAAGCCACCTCTGTACTTCTAATTGTTTTTCCTATTTATTATTGTTATGGTGATAAATTATTAAACATGTCTGCCACTGAGAATGGTACATGACTGAATGGGAAGCATCATCGTACACTGTCAAAAGGATGTAGTCTGCACTCAAAAGGAAGTATAGAAATACTTTTAGTTCAGGTTAACCAAGCAATAGAGGTAATTTAAGCCTCTAGAATGAGGTGGTTAGAAAGAAGAAAAGGAAATATGCATATTTATGAAACCCCAAAATAAAGGTTTGTGGAATACATATTTTTGTTTGCCTTTCTTTTCCTGTTTACTTTGGATGTTATTGTCAATTTAGAATGAGCTGCTTATTCAAAAATCTTCAGTAAGGAAAATTTGTGGAATAACTGCAGCACATATGACTGAGCTCCTGACTAAACTGCTAAATTGGAGAGGTACAAAGTATAAGTGCATAAATCAGCTAATCAGCAGCCTTAGCCTTATTATCTGAGTACATAATTGTGCCAGCAGATTTTCAGTTTGTTTTTGCTCGGTGAAAAAAAGAGAGCCCAATTCCACATCTAAGTAATGTACTTGCTTGAATAAAATATAAACCTTCTAATGAAGTGGAGGTCAATATGTATTGACAGTAAGATCTAGAAACATGAGGCTTCATTTAAATGAGTTAAAAGCACCTTCCTCAGAATGTATGTGTCTAATACATGGTGTTCATTTCAGCCTTTCTCAATCTGCTGTCCTCTGGAACTCCAATTTTTTTGACTTCTCAGTCAACCAGATTACTCTTCAGTCTGGGATGACTGGTTCATTCCTATTTTACTTCTTTGCTTTTTGTGTGCAATAACAGACCGAGATCTTGCTGAATCCATTTTGTTTAAAATCCCACTTTTTAACTTTTGCACTGAGAATGTCATGACACTGGTGCAAGTTGGAAACTTTCTGTTTAGAGCTGCAGTGGTTAGAATACAGAACTGCAGGCTACCTCTGCTGACTGCTGGCTGCCTGCAATATGGCTGTTCGAATCTCACCAGGCTCAGCCTTCTATTCTTCTGAGGTCAGTAAAATGAAGACCCAGATTGTTGGGGGCAATATGCTGACTACAAACTGCTTACAGAGGGATGTAAAGCACCGTGAATATAAATCTAAATGCTATTGCTATTATGTGCCAAGAATATGCCTTCATTCAATTGATGGAAATATCACACCACAGAGAAAACATGGTGTGCTCTGTCAAGGTAAAGAGATGACACTATTTGCTTTGGTGAGGCACTTTGTAGGCAAATTAATGTGGCCCACTTGGCTTTCTCTTAGAAATGAAGAGGCAATGTTGCTTCATGAAGAAGCATTGAAGAAGTAATTTCCTTAAACCTTCATCAAACCGATAGACCCTTTGAAGATCTACTGCCTTGAAAACTTTCTGGTGAATGTCAGATGATCTTTAAGGGAGGTAAGAATTGAAATGCATAATTCTACCAAAATAACATTAGTTTTTTTATATAATGGTATTTTAGAAAATATTGTGAAAATATTACTAGGGTGTTCATAGAGGTTTTCTATATTAAGTCACTTGACCACCATTTTCTCTTTTATTTTGATTTGGTTTTTGGTCATGTTGATAGAATTTTTCAACTTGTATGTCTCTAGTTATTAGATATTTTCATGTGATATAAAAGTTTTCCAATGGATTTGAAATATTTCCAATGGGAGCTACATGGTAGTATTATAGTAATATTGAGAACAAATAGAATAGAAGAATAACACAGTTGGAAGGGACCTTGGAGGTCTTCAAGTCCAGCCCCAGTTTAGGCAGGAAACCCTGTACCATTTCAGGCAAATGGTATCTAATCCCAAAATAAATATGCTTGTTTATTTTTTTTAATGCAGTTGAATTTTCTTTAAACTTACATTTAATTGATATTTTTTCAATGTGCATGTATGTTTATGTTGGAATATCCACCTAGACTGGAGGGATAGGAAAGAAGCGTCAATTTTCATGTCCTTGCACTGAAGTAAGCAGCATGGGCCAAACCTACCCCTGAAATCTTAAATCCTTATCTTGCCATTCCCAAGGAAATGCAATCAGTCTGGCAAGAGACTGGTAACATAGTTGACTGGCAATGAAATACTCTGGAGACACTTCACAAGTGGTTCTTTGCCTGACTGCATGTGTGTGTGTGTATGTTGGCTAGTATACTGTATGGTCAGAATCCTGGAACGGTTGCAATAGCATTGAATTATGATATTTCTAACACTGAAATGTTCTATCAATATCTTAGTTTATGTCTCTTTGTTACAGTTAAGTTCCATCATTCACCCAGCCTGATAATGAAGGCTTAGCCTTTTCTGCTTTTGTATTTGTTCTGGTGAGTCATTCATTACTACAATGCATCTGAACACAGAGCTGAATCAGTACTTGAACTCTAACATCTTGAGCTGCCATTCAACAAACTCCAGCAGAAAAATGAAAAGCCAAAAATAATCCAATTTCTTATGCTTCCCAATGTATACAATCCAAAATACATTTCATTCTTCCATTTAAAAAAAGGAGGGGGGGGCTTTCTATTTTATGTTAAATTTAAGAAAAGTCTTCTGTGTGTGCATGTTTTCAAATTAGCCAGCTTTTGTAAAGCACCAATACCTTACAATTGTAATACTTTAATACATTTATTTTACAATTTATTTCTAATGAAATATTAATACAGTTTCTTCTGAGAAGTCTTACACCTTTAATTTTACTTCATTGAATTAACTGTTCCCTGACCTCATTTTTTTTACAATATGATCACTCTGATATAGCTTATTGAATTTTATGCCAGAAGAAATTCTACTGTTGTGCAAGATTGTGAGACAGCCTTTTAATGGCATATACTGTAATGCCAACCTGTATCCAATATAGAATATCTGGAAGAGATAATTAAAAAAAAACATGTTTGGATTTTTTGCTTGTTGATAGATAGATAGATAGATAGATAGATAGATAGATAGATAGATAGATAGATGAGAGAGGGAGGGAGGGAGGGAGGGAGGGAGGGAGAGAGTGAAACTGAGTGTTCTGTAGAGAGATTTTAAATAAAGATGTTATGTCTGCTGTATCACCTCTGGTTGTATTTAATTATACAGCTACATAAAGAACTTTATGTATCCAACTGGCCCTCAAGTTAATTTATTTATTTAGGGAATTTATATTGCTTCTATTCGCACATGACGACTCAAGGAGGCTTACAGAATATAAAAGCTTATATAAAAACAATAAAACTAATAAAAGAGGAGTCATATAATAAATTCATATACTAAAATCACCCCCACCCTCACCCCAGAGACAGCATTTCACATGAGCCTTTAATGGACTCCATCCTGCTCTGGGTTCCTCAAGCCTGTTGGCAGAGCCAAGTCTTCAGCACCTTCCAGAAAAGTGCTAGAGTGAGGACCATTCTAATATCTGGGGGGATTATGTTCCAGAGAGAGGGTGCCAGCACAGAGAAGGCCCTTCTTCTGCGTCCCACATGGTATATAACCCTGGGGGATGGAATTCACAACATTCCCTGCCTCCCTATCATTGAACTATAAATCCTGTCACATTTCTCTATTTCTGTATATAAAATTACATGGCAATAGTAGAATATACGTATATCTTATATACAGGCTCTAACATTTGTGGCAAAATTTTTTGCAGGCATTCGGAAATGATAACATGTTAATGATAATGACAAGCGTTTAGGCCTTGACCCCTCCATTCTTAATCTTCTTGTATTGAAGGGATAATCTAAAGAAGAACTTCAGTTTTATTAGACTGAACACCATTATAGTAATTCACAAGAACTGAGTTTCCCAAGTGGTTGGATATTATGCTCATACTAAGATACAGCAATTCTTCTTCAGTTTTGTTCTATAACACTGGTAACAAATGGCAAGAATGAGGAACATCAGAATGGAATAAGCTTTCCTGTCCATAATTGATATATTTGAATGATCAAAAAAGGATAGGATGTTCAATATTTATGATAAAAGATTCAATCCTTAGACAAAATGCCAGCCCCAATGCCAATTTGGTCCAGATTCTCTAGAAGATCTCTATGAGACACATAAATATCCAGAGAGTCGCTACCTGTTTTGTAAAATTCTTTTCCAAAGAAACATCACACGTTGCTTTTGCTGGAGAGCATCTTCCAGGATTTACTCTGGATCATATTGTGAAGATTATCTAAAACTATTTTCAGTCCCCAATATATGATGATCAGAAAGGGAAGACAAATAAAACAAGTTCACTGGTAGGTTACCGCTCATGGTTTGTTTGTTTTTTTGGAATATTAAAGCAGTATTATTTGGGGGGCTTTATTTGCTCATTTTCAGTTAAATCAAAGGACCTGTGGCACAGCAGGTTAGGGTTATATTGAGATAATGTTCTCCTTGGCTTTGTTTACCTCTCATTTTCACTGAGAACGAGTGAGAGGAAAACTATTTTACCAAGAAGATTTTGATTTATGATGCTCCTTGTGCCATAAGATATCCACATCTATTCAGGTTATGTCATGATAATGATCTAAAGCATTGCTTTGAAGCTGCATAGGAAAGAAAAATTCCTGGTTTTACTCATGGGGCAACCGATTGCTTCATTTCATGTCCCTCTGACCCCCTTATCTGGTAGTTTTACAGTAATAGCTGGAAAAGGCTCCTTATGTTTGTGAAACATATGTGCAGAAGCCTGTTCTGGCTACTAGAATTGCAGGATGAAGTGATGCTTAGTGTCTCAACAAGGACAAGCTTGCTTCCTCCAAAAGGATAATTGTGGCACATTGTGGTAAGAAGAGCTGCTTAGCACAGATCTAGCATATAGGTTTGAGCATATGAAATAGGTCAGTGATGGACATTTATACAGTTGTGAGTGTGGTGAAGTATCTAGACCAGCATATGAATGAGGCTATATATACAAGTGCAATTAAGAAGAGAGCCTGATTCCTGATAATATGAAGCTACCACTATGCTTTCCTGGAATTTCATACTCCAGACTTTAAAATATTATAAGTTTTGATGATTTTATTGCCTTGGTCTGTCTACAACAACTCATGTGGAAGTTTAAGTATAAAGCCATGACTCAAGTGCCCTTCGTTCCATCAGACGAAAAGATACTACATGTGGTATCATATTTTTGTGCCAAGAAAAAATGAAACCAAACCTTTTATGAGAAGCATGCTAGTCCTTCAAATCGTAATTAAATGGGCATTAGCAAATAGAAGATAGCCCCTGTTTGATAAATGAAACTCTCAAAGTCGTCACACACTGAGTGGAGGGAATTAGAGGAAGCACTTTCCAAGTTGTGTAAAATTTCCAGGACAATTTTACTAGACATAAACTATATGCAGAAAAGACATAGGAGAAAAATTATCTCAATCCCCCACCCCCGTACTTAAAGAAAAGTAGGAGGGAGGTTGGGGTTTGTTTGTTTTGCATTTTTATTGAGGCTCCTAAAGAATACATTATTGTCCAATGAACAGAGTCACAATTTTGAGAAAACTATCATGGATATCATTGACTAATAGTGGTACTGGTTCCCTAAAGGGCTGCCCCAGTGGATGAAGCCAACTGCCAAACTCCCATTTCAAAGCAATATAAAATACTGAGGCTAAAAGACACACACACACACACACACACATTGTGTCAGCCATGTCAAATTGGTCAGTAGTAAAGAAAGACTCCCAAAGCCACGGTTATAATAAGTACACTTTGCTAAGCTAAATCAAAGTGGTCACAGCGGAAGAATGCGGAATGATCTATGTTGTTTAAACTTTGTTAGATGGGACTATTTTAAAATAGAAGGTTAACTGACTCTTGCTGAAAGTATTATTTGAATATGATCCATGCTATTTAACTTTTATTTGAAGGGAAAGTTGGTTGTAATAGTTCTGAGTTACTTTTCAAATAAACGTTAGTATAAATTTGATAGTGGTAAATATTAGACAAGCAAGAGATGAGGGTAAAATGCATGTGGAATGAACTACGTTATTTGTGGTAAATATCAGACAAGCAAGGGAAGAGGGCAAAATTTACGTTGTTTAAAGCTTATTAGAACAGGAAGCCGCTTGGGATTATTTTAAGATAACTGTAAAAAGAATGCGGAATGATTTATGTTGTTTAAACTTTGTTAGAAGCGACTACCTTAAAATAGAAGGTTAACTGATTCTTGCTGAAAGTATTATTGGAATATGTGGAATGATTCATGCTACAAATCGCTCTGAGTTATATTTTAAACAAATGGTAGTATAAATTTGATAGTGGTAAATATCAGACAAGTGCGGGATGAGGGTAAAATACATGTGGAATGAACTAAGTTTTTTAAATCCTATTAGAAGGGGAAGTCGGTTGGAATTATCTTAAGATAGAAATTGATTCCTGTGTAAAGTAATATCTGATCTACGCTGCTTAACTTTACTAAGAAGGGGAAATCTGGTTAGATTATTTTGAATTACTGTTTGAAAAAGGGGTAAAGAAAGATCATTTACGCTGTTTAAATTTTACTAGAAGGGAAAGTTTGATTACTTGTCTGTAAAGTTATATTTGAATATATGGCATGAATCACGCTGCTTAAATCTTATTGGAAGGGATCATGAGGTTTAGGAAGGGAACGGGAGAGCCTACAGAAGGTCGGGGTAAATAGCAAAGAAGTAAGAGATGAGAATAAAATATAGATAGAATGATTTATATTATTTAAGCATAGATAAAGATGGGGGGCTGAGATCAACACAAAGAGTGGTTTCTTTTTTTCTTTTTTCTCTTTTCTTTTTTTCCTTTTTTTTTCTTTCTCTGCTTTTCTTTTTTTTTTTTTTTTTTTGATATATTACTTTTATTTTTTTAATTCATATGTATACAAGATATTTTAGATAGAAGGTAATGCCAGGTGTGGGCCCTGGGAAGTCGGGAGGATTAGGGATGGGGATTGTGGGGGGTGGGGTGGGGGGGTGTTAACATAGTCTTAATAAGAACAAGAATGTATTTATATACGGTGGTTCTTTTTATTATTATTATTATTATTATTATTATTATTTTTCCTTGGTTCATTTTACTTTTATCAGATCAAACAACACTCGAATAAAGGCATACACCAAGGAGGGAGGTAGAGGGAAGGAAGAGGGAGGAGTAGGAAGGAGTAAGGGGAATGTAAGGAGTAAGGGGAATGTAAGGAGGGTGTCTGGGGAGTAAGGGGAGAAGGAAGGTTTGAGGGGAAAGGGAAGTAGGAGGGGAGTGTTAGAGGGAGAAAGGAAAGTTGGAGGGGGTAGATGGGGTGTATGGAGGATGCAAGGGTTAGGTGGGGTTGTGAATGATGAGTTGTGTTTCCTTTTTACTTGTTCGTTTTATTCCCTTTTTTCTTTTCTTTTTTTTTTTTCTTTTCTTATAGTAAATACCCTGTATATAAATGATTGCAAATGGAATGTGAAAATTGAATAAAATATTTTATTTGGAAAGTGGTCACAGCGTAGTAAAGCAGGTTCATATTTTTCTCAGTCAAAGAATATGGCTTACTTTTTCCATTTTCCCTCTCCCATGTTGATTATATATAGTTGTCCAATTACATTCAGACAAATTGTTTTAGTAACAGTCCTTGTTTTGGCGAGCAAGATGTTGTTGCATTCCATGATGTGACCTTGAAACTGCCGGCGGCTTTTACGGGACAGCACAATGGCTACTTTCAATTTCGTTGATTCTAGTCCCTTTTGCATCTACCCCATAGCTCCCTACCCATGTTACTCATGGTAGACACTGTCATGTAGCAAAGCGTAGCAGCATGGCAGTTCTGATATCTTAATTGAATATTTCAGTTGCAGACTAGGGATTATATTCTTCATCAAGAGAATCCAATTTCATGAAACAGCAAATTGGGAGGTTACAGGATGAAGAAAATGCTTCAGACATATACAGTACATAACCAAGAGATGGAGTAAAGTCCAAGAACTCATGATTCAAACAAATCTTTATGAAAAATTATATAGACTTCAAAAACCTATCCAATTTGCACTGTTGATTCCAAAGGAATATCTTTCCTATGTTATTTTGTTGTTTCTAGAAAAGAAATTGCACAAATGTAACTGCGCATGTGCGACTCACGAATGGCTGCTAGCCCGTCTCTGCTCCGGCTAGGTGGACGGAAAATACAGGAAACATCACCGAGCCTAGTCGGAACAGGTGCGAGAGGGAATCCCAAAGATAGAGGGGGATTCGGGGGCTATGAATAGGTGGCTGCCGGAGGGTTACGGCTCTCTGAACGGCCCCTGGGCTGCACGATCGCCCCTGGTAGTCCTCCGACCTCCCAACGACAGAGGAAATGGCGGCACGCTGACGGCGCTTCTCCCTGGCGGTTTCCAATGCGCCCAGCGTCTTTTGACTCTGCTACAAAGTTTTTGACTGGGAGAGGCCCCGAAATTGGATTTTTGGTGGACAGTGGTGCTAGAGAGGGGGTGGCTGAAAGCGGACAGCACTGAGGAGCTTGGGTGGCTGGCGGCGTTTGTTTTGTCCGCCGCTGCCGCAGCATTCCTCCTAGAGGGCCCCCCCCCACCGCCTTACCAGCTGGCGACGATCAGGATACATCTCAGCCTTTCCCTGGCCTTTTCCAAGCTTTCGGTTTTGCTATCTATGACGGAGAGGAGCCTGAAGGAGCCCCTGGACTTTTTACAAGCTTACCTGTTAAGGTCTGAATTGAACTGGGAGTTAAAGTGGGAACTGTCGTGTCAGAGAGATGGTAGCAGCCTTGGATACCAACAGAGGGGATTGTTTAGCAGGCTTTGGTGCCGCCATTACGCCCCCCCCCCCCAGGTATCTACCCCTCTTTCATACCATCCTAACGACTATGGAGATTACTCCCTTTATTTGGTCATCTTTATCATCTGACTCTCCCCCGGTGCCCTTTTGTTGGTCACCTGGTACTCCCCTATTGAGGCACCCTATCATCTGGCCACCTCTAACTGTGGACTTTGGACCTTTCAGCCTGCTGGTACAGCTGTTTCTGACTATTACTTTCCATCATTGTCTGGGGGACTCTATCTGGAATACAATTTATAGAAAAGTCACCTGTTGCTCCCAATTATCTTGGACCTTTTGGCCATTAAGAGGAGGACCCAATTTACCCCCCCGAATAACCCGCCCGGGTTATAGCTGGACTTCAGCCATCATGAACATTAAGACCTATCAAGCCTTGGCAGGCTTCGCACCTTAATTCTAATTTTAGCGCAATTTTCTCCTATCTTTTTTCTTCTCTTGTCTTCCTTCTTTCTGTGTTTGGGATATGTCTGGTTGATGTGTATGACTGTGTGAATGTGCCCACTTTTATTGCCCTATATTTGCTGTATTTTGTGTTTTAATTATCACGTGGGGATTGATTGAGTGAACGAATGAGTGTGTCTGATTCGGAGGGCCTGGCATGGAATGCGGGAGCTATAGGTGTGGGTGGGGGGACCACAGACACGGGAGTGGGTCGGAGCATTACGGTCGTAACGGGGAGGGGCAGATATGGCGGGGACTTTAGGGCTGGCCATTACCGGGGAAGGAGGGATCGCTACGTAATAGAGATCCCTCCTTCCGGCCCTATGAGTCCCACTCCGAGACCAGATGGCGCGAGTAACAAGGACCCTGGTCTCCGGCTGTTGTCGCTAAACGCCAGGTCTGTTGTCCACAAAGCTCCCCTCGTCCGGGACTTAATTTTAGACAAGGGGGCAGACCTGGCGTGTATTACTGAAACCTGGCTGGGCCCGGAGGGAGGAGTCCCCCTCGTAGAAATGTGCCCAGAAGGATTTCAGGTGCTTCATCAGCCGAGAGCTCAGGGAAGGGGTGGGGGTGTGGCTATTGTTATTCGGGAGTCTTTTGTTCCTCGTAGGATCCCTGCTCCGGAGCTTGTCGGGTGTGAGTCCCTGCTGCTGAAGTTGGACCTCAAGGGTCAAGTGGGCCTGCTGTTAACGTACCTGCCTCACAACTGCGTTGCAGCAGCCCTCCCCTCGCTCCTCGAGTCGGTAGCCGAGCTGGCAGCTGAGTTCCCTAGGCTTATGGTCCTGGGGGACTTCAACTTGCCTACGCTCGGTGAACACTCTGATGGGGCGCGGGAGTTCATGGCTTCCATGACAGCCATGGGCTTGACCCAGATAATCCGGGGCCCTACCCACTCAGCGGGTCACACGCTCGACCTCGTATTTCTCTCGGAGCAGTGGAGTTGTGATCTTGGTCTGAGGGGTAATGAGATCATACCCCTGTCGTGGTCAGACCACTGCCTACTGAGGCTTGACTTCCGGAGACCAAACCCCCACTGTAGGGAGGAGGAACCGACCAAGTGGTTCCGCCCCAAGCGACTGATGGACCCCTTGAGGTTCCAGACGGAGCTTGGGGTTATTCCTGACACTCTCGCCCACAATCCGGTAGAAACTCTGGTTGCTGCCTGGCACTCAGCAGCATCGGAGTCCCTTGACCGGATTGCGCCACTACGGCCACTCCGAGGTGGTGGATCCCGGAGGCCTCCTTGGTTCACCGAGGAGCTCCGGGAGAGGAAACGCCGAAGGAGACGCCTAGAGCACCTGTGGAGGTCCGATAGATCCGAATCGAACCGAGCACTTTTAAC
Organism: Thamnophis elegans; assembly: GCF_009769535.1. NCBI lineage: Eukaryota > Metazoa > Chordata > Lepidosauria > Squamata > Natricidae > Thamnophis > Thamnophis elegans. The sequence continues at coordinate 70,039,023 of NC_045542.1, forward strand.
AACCTGCACCAAGGAATACATCAGGGCACTTAGGGCAACAAAAAGAGCATACATTGCCTCCTTGGTTGCATCCGCCGAGTCCCGTCCAGCTGCCCTGTTTAGGATAACCCGTTCCCTCTTAAATAAGAGGGATACGGGGGACCCCTTGCAGGGTAGGGCTGAAGACTATGCCCAGTTCTTGGCGGACAAAGTTGCTCAGTTTCGGTCGGATCTGGACTCCACCCTTGCAGACCCAGCCGAGGCACGAGTGGATTACTTGGTAGACCAGCGCTGGGTTGAGTTTCAGGACGTTACCCCCGGGGATGTGGACAAGGCCATGAGGGCTGTGAGTGCCTCCACCTGTGTACTGGACCCGTGTCCCTCCTGGCTGGTAGCTAACAGCAGGGAGGTGACACGGAGCTGGATCCAAGCGGTTATTACCGCCTCGCTTCGGGAGGGGCACTTCCCCGCCGCACTTAAAACGGCGGTGGTGAGACCCCTCCTGAAGAAACCATCTCTGGATCCAGCTGTACTTAACAACTATCGTCCAGTCTCCAACCTCCCCTTTCTTGGGAAGGTTGTTGAGAAGTTGGTGGCCTACCAGCTTCAGCGGTCCTTGGAGGAAGCCGATTACCTGGACCCCTTCCAGTCCGGCTTCAGACCTGGTTACAGCACAGAAACCGCTTTGGTCGCATTGACCGATGATCTCTGGAGAGCCAGGGATGGAGGTCATCCCTCCATCTTGGTTCTTCTTGACCTCTCAGCGGCTTTCGATACCTTCGACCATGGTATCCTTCTGCGACGACTGCGGGAGGTGGGGGTGGGAGGCACTGTTTTGCAGTGGTTCTCCTCCTACCTCTCGGACAGGTCGCAGTCGGTGTTGGTCGGGGGACAGAGATCGACCATGAGGCCCCTAACATATGGGGTGCCGCAGGGGTCGGTCCTGTCCCCCGTACTATTTAACATCTACATGAAACCGCTGGGCGAGATCATTCGGAGGCACGGGATAAGATACCATCAATATGCGGACGATACACAGCTGTACCTGTCCGCCCCGTGCCAACTCAATGAAGCGGTGGACGTGATGAACCAGGGTCTTGAGGCCGTTAGAGACTGGATGCGGGCTAACAAGCTTGTACTCAACCCAGAAAAGACCGAGTGGCTGTTGTGCTTCCCTCCCAACAATTTGGCTAGCATTCCATCACTCAGGCTGGGGGGCCAAATTTTACACCCCTCAGACAGGGTTCGCAACTTGGGAGTCCTCCTGGATCCACAGCTGACCTTTGATCACCACCTGTCGGCTGTGACCAGGGGGGCATTCGCCCAGGTTCGCCTGGTGCGCCAGTTGCGACCCTACCTGAATCGGGAGGCACTCACAACAGTCACTCGCGCCCTCGTGACCTCTAGGCTGGAATACTGCAATGTGCTCTACATGGGGCTGCCCTTGAAGAGCATTCGGCGACTTCAGCTAGTCCAGAATGCGGCCGCGCGAGTGATTGTGGGTGCACCTCGGTTCACCCACATAACACCTATCCTCCGCGAGCTGCACTGGCTACCTGTTGATCTCCGTGTGCGCTTCAAGGTGCTTCTTACCACCTATAAAGCCAAGGTGGCGCAGTGGTTAAATGCAGCACTGCAGGCTACTGCTAGATCAGCAGTTCAGCGGTTCAAATCTCACCGGCTCAGGGTTGACTCAGCCTTCCATCCTTCCGAGGTGGGTAAAATGAGGACCCAGATTGTTGGGGGCAATATGCTGACTCTCTGTAAACCGCTTAGAGAGGGCTGAAAGCCCTATGAAGCGGTATATAAGTCTACTGCTATTATATTAAAGCCCTCCATGGTAGTGGATCTGGGTACTTGGGAGACCGCCTCCTGCCGATTACCTCCTCGAGACCGATTAGATCTCATAGATTAGGCCTCCTCCGAGTGCCATCTGCCAGCCAGTGCCGGCTGGCCACTACGCGGAGGAGAGCCTTTTCAGTGGTAGCTCCGACCCTCTGGAACGAGCTCCCCGTGGGGATCCGTACCCTCACCACCCTTCAGACCTTCCGCGCAGCCCTCAAGAACTGGCTATCCTGCCAGGCCTGGGGGTAGAGATTGATCTGCCCCCACCCGAATGTTGGATGAATGTTGTTTACTTTTTAATTATATGTAATGTTATATGTTATTGTCTGTATCCCCCTTCCTACGAGTTGTTAGCCGCCCTGAGTCCCCTCAGGGAAATGGGCGGCCTATAAATAAACCTATTCAATTCAATTCAATTCAACTAGTGAGAGCAGCAATGAGAAACTGTGGGTTTCCAGTACATTTTTATAGATAACAGATTTCATCAACATTAGTCATGGTAATTCAAAATTGTTCTCATTTTCCACATCAGGAATGTAACTAAGTAGGCATTCAAGCAATTGTACCTTTTTTTTCGGCGGGAGACATACAAAAGTCCACACAAGTACAGCCAGTGTCTTTTTCTTGTGTGGTAATTAATAAAATCTAATGGGAGATATGTATATGGTGATTGTCAGTTATCCAGGTCATAGTTGTCTGAAAGGTGCTTTTTTCTTCAAAAGGCTACTGGACTCTTTTTTTCCTATTGTATTTCTTTGCAGTCATATAAAAATGTGTTAATGACAAGATGACTAAAATGAAATACAATCCTTCTATTCCCCGTCATCATAATCCCCTCAGAACCTATCCTTCCATCTCCCGCCATCAGAATTGATGAAGCTTCTTGGATGAGAAGCAAAATGTTTTCTTTTTCTTTCTCAAGGAAAAAGCAGTCAGTTGCCTTTTGAAGAAAAAAGCACATTTGAGATAATGGGAGATATCTAGCTGTTTTGAAAAACTCTATTGGTCATCAATGCCATACAACCTTTTTATACTATAAAAATTCTCGTATCTGGCATTTAAAGTTATTCTCAAAGGAGTGTGAAATGTAGAGTAAGACGTAATATATCACCTTCTGAGAAATTCACACAGTAGGAAATTCAGTCTGTTCTCTACATTTTTAACATTTTAGACCTGCATATAATGCATTTGATGATGTTATTAATTTTAAAGAAAGGTGAACAGGTGAAATAGCCAAATAGGGCAAACTATTTTTGTAAATATACTTTTACAGGCACTATCTGGGCATTGAGGTTGGTGAAATTCAAATACTTTTTTCCTCTGGTTCTTTTTTCCCCAGTTTGAGTTAAATAATTAGTTATCTTTAATAACATAAAGCAACCATAATGCAGGGAAACGTTGAGCTTGGAATGCCTGAGTCCTGTTATGCTGTGTACCACCATTTTCTAAGTAGATTCATTGATGAGAATAGGAAAAAGTGCTTATGGCATTAGAAGCAGGCTTTTTTGAGCAGTGTTCATTAAAACCAAGGTCAACATTAGCTTGAAAGGCTGTCTGTAACAGATTGAAATGCTTGCAAGCCAGTAGGAATTTTACTCCTCTCTTCTTCATTTTACTGCTTCTTGCATGTATTTTCTGTTTCTCCAAAAATACAACCTACCCCCAAAATAAGCCTTAGCCTGATTTTCACACCTGCACTTAATATAAGCCCAAAATAAGTCTGAGTTAAGCTCCGCCCACTGTCTGGTTATATGAGATGATGTGAGGCACAGGTGTAAAAATCAAGCTATGGTGGGGGTGAGTAGTTGAAGCTGCCCCATGCACCCTGCACCCTCATACCTTAGGACCACCACAGCCATGCCTCCCACTCATGTGCACAACAGGACAACACATCACAGAGTCTCTTGACAGGTGTCAGGGCATGGGAGACATGGCAGTGGGGGTCCTAAGATAACCGGGTAAGACATCTTCCCCAAAATAAGATATGGTGCTGAAAAGAAAATAAGACCAGGTCTTATTTCGAGGAAATATGATTCTTTTCACATATAACCTGCAGTCCCTCCCAATGCAATATGAATAGAATGTTTGTAGGGCAGGGCAATATTCTTTTAAGCTTTTTTGGAAAATACAAACTAGATTTAAAATGTTGGTTCTTCTCTAAAAGATGCTATTTAAGGAATCTTTTGAATGCCAGATTAAAGGAGCATCTAAGGAGAGGGAACATACATTCTTGGCTGGTATGTTAGAAACATCTCTGAGAGTAAGGTGGACTAAAAGATGATTAAAAAAAATTATAAGACCATCTGTTTGTGCATAAGTATTTGCATGTAACTGTTACAACTAGAGAAAAAAATAACTAATATCTATTCTGAGTATTTCAAACCTGAGCATTCCATTAGGATTCACAAATATCTGAGTCTGAATTCTAAAAAAGGAAGCATATAAGTATATGATTATAAGGGTTAGAATAGCTATAAAAGATAGCTCCTGAAAGTTGTGCTAGTTTGATGATGATAAAAACCTGAGTTGCAGATTCAGGTACTAAAAGGTGAAGTAGTAAAAATATTTTTCTGTCTGTAACACAATATAGTGCGGTAAGTTTTAATTCCAGGAATTCGTTCTCAGAGAACTTTTAATCTCTTTAAAAGTGTTTTAAATTTATACACTAGAGAATGTACAGGATGTTGGTAAAGTAATAGGACTGACACCTTTAGTTGAAATATTGTCCCAACCTGTGGACCACTTCTATAAACGCTGGGATATCAGGTCCATTCTCATAAGGGATTGAGGAGACAGCCACAGAACATGGCTTTAGAAATATTATATATATTAGTCTGAGTTGCTGGGGGATTTGAGCTGGTGATTCACAATTTTGAGAAAATTATCATGGATGTTATTGACTAATAGTAGTACTGGTTCCCTAAAGGGCTGCCCCAGTGGATGAAGCCAACTGCCAAACTCACACCTCCACCCAATCGGAACACAGCCAAGCTCACACCCAATCAGCTCACACCCCCACTAGCAGTCAAAAGGAAGAAACAGCTACGATCTCACACTGCTCCTGGAAGCACGAAACCGAGTAAACCAGCCTGAAGATGATGAATGTGAGTTCGTCGAAACGTTGCAAAGACACTTTTACCAATTTTACTCGGGAGAAAACCCGAATAACTATAGACCTACATACAAACACCCATGAAGACCTCAAACACACACACACACACACACACACACACACACACACATATACTGGTCTTGTTGTATTAAGGTCTTTTCCTGTGTAAGATTGAGATTGTCTTGGCAACGTTTCGGCAAGGTCCCATTCGCCATCTTCAGGCTGGTGTTTTCGGCTTTGTGCTTGTGCGAGTAAGGTGTGGTTGGACCTGTTGTCTTTCTATAAATCTTGGTGGATGGGTGTGGAGTCCTGGCTTTGTTGCTGTAAGTGGGTTGATATAATTATTCTCTTGTTGAAGTGTTCTGTTTTGGAGATTAATTTGGTTCCTTCAAAATCAATTTCATGTCCTGTTGCTTTAAGGTGCTGGAAAAGGGAGGAAGTTTTTTCTTTTTTTGTTGTGTTCTGCAATGTGTACATTTATTCTCCTATTAGTTTGTCCAATGTATGTGGCAAGGCAGTTTTTGAATGAAATTGAATGAAATTGATTTTAAAGGAACCAAATTAATCTCCAAAACAGAACACTTCAACAAGAGAATAATTATGGAAGCCATCGAAATAAAGAAACATGAATAAATGTGATGATACCTCCTGCCTACCAGACATCTGGAAACCAGCCCTAGTCAACAAACAAACCCCACCCACCACCAAAGTCGTTACGACACAAAAGAACAATGGACACACAGCCAGCCCCTCAGCCACACAGGATGATACAAAACAGTCCACCAATCTACAAACATCAACTCCATCTACCAATCAGGATGCAACTACACAGCCAATCAACTCACTTATAGCAACAAGCCAGAACTCCATCCCAATATAGAAAGGCGACAGCTCCAACCACACCTTACTTGCACAAGCACGAAGCCGAAAACACCAGCCTGAAAATGGCTAGTGGGACCTCATCAAAATGTGGCCAAGAAAATCTCAATCTTACATGGGAAAAGACCTGAATACAACAAGAACAGCATACCTACACCCGTGAAAATCTACGGAAACAAATATATATATAGCACAAAGCGAAAAACATCAGCCTGAAGATGGCGAGTGAGACCTCACTGAAACGTTGCCAAGACAATCTCAATCTTACACAGGAAAAGACCCAAATACAACAAGACCAGCATATATACATATACATATTGTCAACTTCTAAAGCATTGCCATGACTATTATCAGGCTGGCATGGAAGGGCAAATTCCATGCATGCCTTCGGCAGGAGTTGGAACTCATGTCAACAGCCTAGTTGAAGAATATGAATTATTACGCAGGACAGATGGGAGGGGATACATGGGTAAAGTTCAAACACAATTAAGCAAAATCAGTTTTGGCTCCACAAGAGTCCACCCCAGAATGTTGATCCTAATAAATGATTGGATTTCTTTTGAACTTTGTCTTGAGGCTCGTAAATTAATTAGGTCATCTTCTGGGAACTTCACAGAGAGCCAAAACTGACTTTAAAAAAAATCTGGGTTTCCTGAAGCCTGGGCTCTCCGAGCACTCCCCCAATGTTTGGGCTGCTTGGAGGGAAAATCAGACAACAGGAGATTGATTGCGACTGGAGGTATGCGGCAATGCCAAGCAGCCTTTCTCAGAAGCAGAAGCAAGAGAAGATAAGTACTGGTGGAAATTCCCTTGCCCTAGTCCACAGATACAGGGAAGGGTCTCAAGCAAGTGGCAAGGATGGACTGGAGGTGGGACTGGAAACAAGCCAGGCTTGTACAAGCCCAGAGAGTGGAAGTGTGACCTTCCTCCCATACTTGGGCATACCAGGGGTTGTGACTTTAAGTATATACCTCCCACCCTGGCTGGCTGATAAGGAGTCGTTTTCTGTAGCTCAAATGGTTAACTCCCTGCCTGGGAGGCAATAGAGCACAGGTTCGATTCCCAAACTTGGGTATGGCTAGCTGATGAGAGCTAAATAGCTTGAAATAGATCTATACTAGTCTCCCTTTATTTATTTATCAGCATAAATATAACAAATGTAACAAAAAAGGCAACAGTAAAAAATATTGGGTTTCTGTCTGGATGGACTCTTGTGACGAGCCTAATGACAGAGAGTGGAAGTGTGACCTTCCTCCCATACTTGGGCATACCAGGGGTTGTGACTTTAAGTATATACCTCCCACCCTGGCTGGCTGATAAGGAGTCGTTCTCTGTAGCTCAAATGGTTAACTCCCTGCCTGGGAGGCAATAGAGCACAGGTTCGATTCCCAAACTTGGGTATGGCTAGCTGATGAGAGCTAAATAGCTTGAAATAGATCTATACTAGTCTCCCTTTATTTATTTATCAGCATAAATATAACAAATGTAACAAAAAAGGCAACAGTAAAAAATATTGGGTTTCTGTCTGGATGGACTTTTGTGACGAGCCTAATGACAGAGAGTGGAAGTGTGACCTTCCTCCCATACTTGGGCATACCAGGGGTTGTGACTTTAAGTATATACCTCCCACCCTGGCTGGCTGATAAGGAGTCGTTCTCTGTAGCTCAAATGGTTAACTCCCTGCCTGGGAGGCAATAGAGCACAGGTTCGATTCCCAAACTTGGTTATGGCTAGCTGATGAGAGCTAAATAGCTTGAAACAGATCTATACTAGTCTCCCTTTATTTATTTATCAGCATAAATATAACAAATGTAACAAAAAAGGCAACAGTAAAAAATATTGGGTTTCTGTCTGGATGGACTCTTGTGACGAGCCTAATGACAGAGAGTGGAAGTGTGACCTTCCTCCCATACTTGGGCATACCAGGGGTTGTGACTTTAAGTATATACCTCCCACCCTGGCTGGCTGATAAGGAGTCGTTCTCCCTTTATTTATTTATCAGCATAAATGTAACATATATATATATATATATATATATATATATATATATATATGTATGTATGTATGTATGTATGTATGTATGTATGTATGTATGTATGTGTATATATATATATATATATATATATACACATACATACATACACACATACATACACACATACATACACACACACACACACACACACAAACACACACGTGTGCACTGTTCACTTCCATGTGGAGGACTCTGGGCCCGTTCCAACTGTACAGGTTGGAACGGGATCCAGAACCCACCACTGGTATGATGTATGTATGTGTATATATATTTAAGTGTAACTTCCATCCTCAAAAATCAAGAGTCTGTTTTAACTAAGCAAATGATTCTAAAGTTGTTCTGACCTTTTGAATAGGGTAGATTCAATAAAATTATTTCTTGATTACATTTTCTCCATTTGTACAAAAGACTTATTATGGTTGATCATTCAGCCAGGTGTTTAGCCTGGATGTGACATTTTTATCCACCTATCAAGTTCTCCACAAGGGCCTGGGATAGGAAGATGTTGTTTGATATGTCAAAAGTATCACCACAGGATGTAAGCTGCTCCACATAAAGGTGCCTTTTGCAATTGACTGATGGGGATTTTGTCAATGCCGATGGTGTTGAAATGGTGTTGCAAATGTCTTGGGATTTTATCCAAGGCACTATTACTATTGGGACTACCTTTGCTTACTTCTACCATGAACATCTAATTTTTTTTGGCAGGTCTTTGTATTTTGTTATTTTCCCCCAGTTGTTTCTTCTCACTTCTGCTGTCTCCAGGTGCTGCAACATCCATTATTCAGACTTTTTTTTTGTATTTCTTATCAACAATTGTTAGTCTGGGGTGTTGTATAGCAGATGCTTGTTTATTTGAATTTTAAGGTCCCAGAACACTAGCTTCTTCATTTTCTATTACTTTCTCTATTTTGTAGTCCCATCAGTTTTTTTCTCTCGGGAAATGGTATTTGCAAACAATGAACCATTGTTGCTACTTTGGGTTGCCTTTGTTTGCAGTCAATCTTTGTGATCTTCTTGAAGCAGCTAACTACATGGTCCACTGCTTCTTCAAAGTATTATTATAATACCATTCAAAAATACTGCAACAGATTCAGATACTTATAACAATTCTGTATTATATCTTTATCTTAAATAGCTTACCTTTATACGTATTACCTGTATCAAATACTATTAAACTTAATTCTAATAAATATTTTCTTATAATACTTATTCTATTATTGAGAAAGAATATCAATGATCTATATGTTGCAGAAAATTAAAATCCCTGGATTTCCAATTCACACCTCGAAGATTAGTAACACTTTATTGGAAAATGAATCCAATTATCTTAAAATTGATAACTAGACTGATGTAGAAGTCATGAATAATTGAATTACCCATGTGTCTGTCTATATAAATTTTCATCTTTCAATTTGAGCAGAGCTTCTCAGTGGACAGCAAGAAAACCTGGGCCTTGAGAAAGAGAAGAGAGAAAATGTTCTCCACATGCATGAAATCAGTGAAATTCTATTCTATGAAAAGCTCTCTTCTCAACTCACTCATACTATCCTTATACCAACCTTAAATCTCTTTCCTGGACAGTCTAAAACCTACTTAGTCTCAGCTGCTGAAGTTTGGTAGTGCAAATACACACTCCCTCTCTCTCCCTCTCTCCCTCTCTCCCTCTTTCCCTCTCTGCCTCCCTCTCTCCCTCCCTCCTTCCCTCTCCCTCTCCAATAAACTACTACTTTTTTGAGTGGAAAAATGCAGAAAATTATACTGTGAATTCTAAAACAAAAGCCAACAAAAATCTTATATTATATGGCAAAACGTATACAGCAACAAACAAATCTTAATTTCACCTAAAACTTTACTATTACTGTATAAGCCAGGGTGGTTCAGTGGTTAAAATGTAGTATTGCAGTCTAACTCTGCCAAAAGCTAGAAATTCAATCCTGCTTTCCATCCTTCTGAGATTGGTAAAATGAGGACCCAGATTGTTAGGGACAATGTACTGACACTATGAACTGCCCAGAGATTCCTATAAAGCACTATTGGACACTCTAAGTATAAGTGCTATTGTTATTATTATTAGATAAAATAAACAAAACTGAATCACAATGATGGCCACTAGACAGCAAAAACATGTAGAACACACAAACATTTCCTTGATATCTCTTAGTTCTCTGTAATCTTGCAGTTCCAGTAACGTGCGGTGAGGTTTATGGCTGGTGAGGCACTGACGTCATCACAATCAGATTTACAAACATTTAAATCCTACAAATTATCTTATCCAATATTTGATTGGCAGCAGTTAATGGGTTATGTTTAAAGTCTCATATCAGCATTCTTTACACATACTCAACTTACAACTGTTCATTTAGTGACTATTCAAAGTTACACCCCTGAAAAAAGGGACTTAAGACTGTTTTTCACTTATGACCATTGCAGCATCCCCATGGTCACATGATCAAACTTCAGATGCTTGGCAACTGGTTCATATTTGTGATGGTTGCAGTGTCCTAGAGTCACGTGATCACTTTGTGCAACCATCTGACATTTTTCAACCTTCTGACAGTAGACAAGCAAAGTCAATGGAGGAAGCCAGATTCACTTAACAACTGTGTTAGTAACTTAACACCTGCAGTGATTCACTTAACAACTGCAACAAGAAAAGTCGTAGAGTGGGGCAAAATTCACTTAACTGTCTTACTGTGCAAAAGAAAATTTTAGGTTCAATTGTGATCATAGGTTCAGGACTACCTGTCTCCTATTAAAACACGACAAATGATCATCATGAAGGGAGGACTGTGACATCTTTGATCTTTTTGCAATTGCAAAGAAAATGGGGAGAATTAATATTCTACTTCAGTTCTACTTGGAAATAAACAGCTATCAGTAATAAAGTTTAGCAGGGAATGGTATACACTATTGAAAACATATAGTCCCATACAAACCTGGGTAGAAGTTTTGGAATATATTTAAGGCAAGTTAAATATTAATAATTAATTTAATATATATTGCCTGCACTGGATGTTTGCATAAGCTGTTGAATAAGGAACATTTCTAATACAGGCGTATATATGTTGACCTGCAAAAGTTGCTTCAGCTGCATATTTAATTCAGAATAGAGGAGGAAGAGAAGAGATGAAAGGCAAGGGAGGAGGAGGAATTCCTACTCTTTCCCCCAGTGTATCCCTCAGCAGTATGCTTAAAGCCCTCAATTGCAGGTAACTGTAATTCACATCCAGGTCTGCCCAACCACCCCGCTTTGCACCCCAGGTATTATTTAGCTAGGGGTGGGTAGAAAACAATGAAGAATAAATGTGTTCCTCCTGGAGCTTGGGGTGGGGGGAGCAGCCATTCCCACCTGTTACCAAAGGAACCTCAGGTGGTTAAAAGGGAATAAGCGCAGCCTTAGCTCAGCAGAAATGACTGGATTCTATTATTAGCCTGCGTCGGATAATAAAGCACTATTGCCATCCATGCTCCGCAGGTGCAGGTAACTTCCAACAAAACACAGCAACCAGAGAAAAGCACCTAGGAATGAAGAAGCTTGTCTGGGGAGAGCCACGTGCTACTTTCACCTTAGATTCCTCTCCTCCATGTGCGCACCTTTCCTCCCAGGCTCTTTCCCGGCTACCTCGCCAGCTGCTTCTTTTGCCATGCTGTTTCCTGGCATGGCAAAAGACTTTCTTTTCCCTTCGCCTTCCAGCCCGCCAAAAAGCGCCAGAACTGAGCCAATCCACCATTGCAGCTTGGCCCGGGCCACGGGGAAACCTCACTAGCAGAAAACACTTTCTTTCGCCCGCAGCGGAGCTCAGGCATTCTGTCGTCTCCCCCAACACCCCACTGACTAACCCACCTATTTGTTGGAAGCTTTGGTAGGCTCGCATCCGCCCTGCCCCCAATCTTCCTCTTTTTGCAATTCATGCAAGGTTAACTCAACAGAGAAGACTCAATCCAAGTGGCAACTGGCATTGCATTTATTAAAGAAAAAAGAAAAAAAAGGAAATCTGAAGGAAAAGAGGGAACGTAGGTTGGGGGGGCATCAGAAGCAGAGAAAGAGAGGAGGAAGAGTGGGCGCATCGCTGCAGCTTCAAACAGAATGATAGAGTTGGAAGGGAAGGGACCAATGACTGCACTGGACTCATCACTTACTCTGCTGCCACTGAGTCAAAGGAAGAACTAGAGCACTCTACTAGGAGGCAGGAGAACTGCATGCCTCACCTACCTCTGGACTTTTTAGGCTTTTTATCCTTGCTTAACTCTGCTCAAGCGATCATAAAATGCCTAAAAAGTCAAACTAGGTGAAGCACGCAGTTCTCCTGCCTCATAGTAGAGGGCGCTTTTTTAGAAGCTTTTTTAAACAGTTAAGCAGAGACATCCACAGTGAGGCAGCAGCTAGCTAGCCTCACCTCAGCACTTGCCTTTTTCCTTTTACATTTTTTTTCTTTTCAGGATGAGAGTGGTGAGACTGTGCCTCACCTGACTGCCCATCACTGTGCAGTCCATATCGGGTGGGTCTGTCTAATACAGCCTTGCCCATTTGGCATTATGGGTAAATTCCCTTAGTTTCTTCAAACATGTGAATAAGCCTCTGGCTACCAAAAGGTTGTCTGTTCTATAGGTAGCAAATCTAATTCTTTTTCAAATTGATTCTGTCTTTTAATTGACTGCATTGAGAAGGTGGTTGAAACTATAATGAACAAGATTTTTCCAGACGTTTAGAAATATCACAAGTTTCTTTAGCCAATGTCACAAAAACCACATTAATAGAAATGAGGTTTCTTGCCTATTCATAAATGTATAGAAGAAGCAAGATGCTGCAATTCACATTACTTCTATGTGTATTTTGCCAAGCCAAATTTCTTCCCTAAAGGTCCAGTAGCAAAATCTGCTCCCTTTCTTAGTGACAGGTGCTTGCTACTATTCCCAACATCAGTTAATTAATTTCTGAATCAGCCAAGCAAGTCATCAGCTGAATTCACCTTGGCCTTGTGGAGGATTCAAAACTTTCATGTATCTGTTGTTTGGTAGTTTTGTTTTGTCCCAAATCTGATTTTATATATAAAACCATAGTTGATGAACAATGAATTTACATTGTTTATACTTATATAGTTTTTCTTTCATGTAAACAAGAAATGTCTCTTCCATATATGCTGAAAGAATGCATGTATATTTTATTATAGCTTTATTTTTTTCTAATGCTTCTGCTACTTTTTCTTTTTCCCAATTCCCAATTGCAATATATTAGAGATAAACTACATAAATCCATTTCAGGGTAAGGAAAATTATACAAAATTCAGGAAACAGAATAAAAATAGTAAACCAATAGTGAGGCTTGAGGTAAGAAAAAATAGATTATATCAATAGAATTAATTATGTCTCTCTAAATGTTTCAATTCATCCTTGCTTCTACCACACTTCATGTATTATCTTTGTTTTTTCAATGTCTGATCCCTCTCATTTTGCAAATCTCATTAACACTTTCATATTCTTCTCCTTCCTCTGGATCCCTCCTCCATATATGTGTCTTGTAGTTATGTTCTCATGCTTTTTCCTTATATGGCCTACCCACTTGAATGTCCTTCATCCATACCAGAATTGGTTAACCTTTTTGTCGTTGGGTGCCAAAAATGTGAGGGCGCATCAACATGCATGCGTGCCTGCACCCATAATGCAAAGTGCCGCCCCACATGTGCATGCACGCACAACACCCCCCCCATTTCCCTCCTCACGCATGCCACACTATTTGCTTCCAGGCTGAGCTTGGTATTTCCTCTGGGGGGCTGGGGGAGGCCATTTTCACCCTCCCCACTCTCCAGAAAAGCGTCCGGATCGTTTCCAAACTCCCGGTTGCCTATTGGGCCAGTTTTTCACCCTCCCCAGGCTCTGGAAGCTTTCCTGAAGCTTGAGGAGGGTGAAAACAGCCTCCCCGGGGCTTCCGGAAGGCCCAAAATCAGCTGGCCTGCACATGCATGTGCACTGGAGCTGGTTGCTCATGTGCCGGCACATATGGCTCCATGATGGCGAACCCATGGTTCACATTATTTGGAATCAACAATCCACACTATCATCATCTTTGATATATTAATCTTCAGTTACATCATGCGAGTTAACTTTAGTTACAGTTAATGTTTTTAGCCAATAGCATGGCATTATTTGCATACAAAAATAATTCCACATTCATGCACCTAAGAAACACACATTGCTAATATCACTATAAGTGTTCTCTGTATCTTTATTCATAAAGGCAATCAGAGACATCCCACACTCTTCTCTTACTATCTTTTCATTACCGAGCTACTCACAGAGCATTCCATTTGTTTTCATACATAATTACTTCCATCGTATACTGCTTTTCTAGCATTCAATAGCAAAATGTCAATTCTATCTTCACACAAAGCAACACATAATTCAAACCTATTCACTTCATTATATGCTTTATCCAAATCAACAATGTAAAATTCACTTTCTCACATTTATATATTTCTTAATAATGAGATAGAGTGAAAGAATCAGAAATGTTATCTGGCCATGTATAAAGCCACCCTGCACTTCTTGTATTTTTCTCATTGTCACCTCTAATACGCTTTCCATCAGAAATCTGCCAAACACCTTGCCAAACACTCTTAATAAACTAACGCCATTGAAGTTTCCGTATTCATTTTTGCTACCTTCCCTTTGCATAAGGAAGCATTCCTCATATCATCAAACATAAATGTAGTCTCTGTACATATGATAAACAAGTTACACTGCATTTATAACTTTCATTTCATCAAGTTTTATAACTTTCATAGCATAAATTCTACTCTCTGACAGATTTCTACAATACTCCTTCTGCTTTCCAAAATTGTGCGTGCACCGAACTGGCAGTAATGCTGGCAGCAACCCACTCCTGATAAGTAGGTAAGGAAGGAAGAATGTAAATAAGTCTGTTGCAAATGTAGACAGTCATCTTAACTTTAAGTTGTAAAGATGCTCTGATTTCATATATTAGGTCAGCTTTATATATTAGGCTCAATTTGCCTCAGTCTTTCTTCACAGTGAGCTGGGGTGGTTTATGTCCAGTTCCTTTGATCTTTCAATAGAGATCAACCAAGTGCATCATTATAAGTCACTTCCTCAACATAAAAGAAAGATCTGTGATACCATGTTTGCTAATCACATTCTTTTTTTAAAAAAAGCATTTGATAATTTTCTTAAACAACAGATATTTATTGATTTAAACATATTTTAGGAAAGAGAAGAGGATGGCCAGCATCAAGGTGGATAGACAGGTACAATGTCATTGAGTGGTCAATTGTTAGAAAACCTGAAGGACCTGGTAAGGAATAGATCATGGTGGAGAATATCTAAGTAGTCACTAACAGATAACAATGGTGTGCTAATATATAATAATAATCAAAGGCATATTTATATCAATATTTTGGTAATACATCTGGTAAATAGAAATATTTAGTAAAAACAGATTAACTTCTTATTGTTCAGTGAACTTGACTTCCAATTAGCAATAGAAATACTAGAATTAGCATTAGAAATCCATCTTCCAATAGCAATCCCTTCCCAAGGGGAATGATTAGACAATCGTAGATTGATTCCCAGTCTTTTTGCTCCATGTTGCTCAAACTGTTATTGATAAGACAATTGCTTTAAAACATTAAAATACACTGCAAAGGCATGCAGCAACATTGGAGTTATGGAAGTTCAATCAGTGATTTATGAGACTTAAGCTTGTGCCTTGTCTCACTCCTCTGGTTTCTTCAGATTGATTGTCCATGTTGTTATTTAGCATCCCACAAAGCATGGAGGAATATTAGGCATGAAACATTAATCAGGAAATTGTGCATTGCTTCTGCAATTAATGTGCAACTGGACTTTGCTTTGTAATATTGAATTGGCTCTTAATATGCAAATTATTGAGGGAAATTACCTCATTTTTCAGAGGCTACTTGATGGATTGAAGCTTCATGCAGAATGTTCCCTGTAATTTTAAATCTTGCGATGATTGGCTTTTCTTGCTCATAAAAATCCCAGTTTCTTTTGTCATGCATCAAGCACTTAGGTTAGAAGCATTATAGAATTCAACATGCAAGTTTATTATTTCCAGCCTTTTTAAGATTAAATAGAGTTGGCAAATGAATTTTAGAACAAATACCTCTTGCCCAGATATAAAATAAAACATAATATTATTTGGAACTGAATTTCTTTTTGTGTCCTTGTATGAATAAAGCAGGAGGGGATCAGAAAGTCTATTAGTATTACCATTTCAACATTCAGTAGCAGCCCCAAAATTCTCTCTAAGAGGGAGAAAACACAACTACCTCCGGAGACTCAAAACAAAGTACTGGTGGCAAAATATTTTTGGACACTCCTGATTAAAAGTTGAATAATGGATTAGGGAATACTCTCAAGGAAAGAGCTGTTCAATTCAGAGGAATCTTTCCTTTTCAAATGAGTGGAAAATCTGAAAACTGGCACTGCATATGCTGACTTACTTTGCTTCTGCCAACAAGTAGCAAAACAGCTATTTGTAATTTATAGCATACCCATTGATTTTGTTTTATTTTATAATTACCATGGGATTTGGTATTGTAACAGTTTTATCAACTAAGATTTAGCTGTAGCTATATAGTAATTGTGGGAATTTTCTTAGCTTTTTACAAGGACTTTTGAGTGGGGTAGGGCAGGACAAGTGCTTGTTTTAGATATCATCTTTACCTTCTATTTGTGATTTGTGTTGCATTTAGTGTTTTATGTACAGGTGCTGCTGTTTTGATTGTGCTCTGCTGCTCCTCGCTCTCCTCCTCCCCCTCTCTCCCTCCCTCTCTCTCCAAGATTACCTCAGAATTTAGATTATTAGATGCAAATAAGAAGACAAAAGTGAAAGGAAGAGACACTTACCTAGTGCTGAATCAAGAAACCATTTACGTAACTGATCAGGGTTTGGTATGTCTTTGATACAAGTTCACTTTAGTTAAGTAACACTTATCAAAATTGTGTAATGCATTGCAAATATATACTATTTGATTGCTTATAACTCAGCAAATAAATGTAAATTTGTCCCTGTATATGTGTGTACATCTGGGTTTTTTTTTAAATCCTCCCTCGCAATAAAAAAATCAACTTAGTCTAATAACACAGTAATAAGGGAAAGAAGGAAAGAAACTGTACACTTGTTCTTATAATTTTTCAGCTCAAAGGAAAATTCTCAAGATAGAGGAGGGGAGGGGAGAGGAAAGCAAAGGAGGGGAGAGGAGAGGGAGCATAGGGGAGAGAGAAGGAGAGGGAAGGGTAGATGAGACGGGAGGGGAGGGGGGGGGGAGGGGAGGAGAGGTCAGGTCTTCATCTACATGCATGTTCTTTATATTTAGAGGAATGCATTTTGACTTTGAAAATCTTGAAGATCAAAGAATTAAAAGCAGGCTTCTTTCCAGTTGGCTTCCTCTAGTCCAACTCACACACTCTCCAGGGTGATTTTAGTTTTATAAGCTCCTGAACTCCGTGTCATATTTCTAGTTAGAACCTCACCACAGACCTTTAAAGTTTATGTGAACAACAAAGAGCACAGTGTATATTTTACAACTATGGTCACTTTTCCCCAATGTTGCAGGTGGATTAAGCTTTGTCATATGTCTGGCTATGCACAGTTACCACACTGTAAAGTAGCTTTCCCATAAATGTCAAGCAGCAACAAAAATGCTTATATTCAAACAGATTTTAACTCAGATAGTAAAACTCAGAACACTAAAATAGTTTCATTCACAGAGACAGGCAATTTTGACACCAGTCTGCAATTTATGTGTCACATTATGTAAAACAGAGTTTCAAACACAGAAAAATGAATCATAAAAGTAAGCTCAAAAACAGAGAAGTATGTCTTAGAGTAAAGTTAGATAGGGTATACTAGTCAGTCTTAGGTCAAGTAGAAAGTGAAAAATGTATAATAGCGTACACAAATCCTGTTTTTACACATTGTGTTACAGGGATTTAGTTCTTTGCTCTTCTGTGTCACACTAATTTCAAGCACTGTAGTCAAATTTTCTCTCACTTCTAACATGGTTTTAAGAAAAAAGCAAAAGTATTAGAGTGTTTTAACACTCAATTATGCCAAGCAGAAGAGGAAATTGCTTTTCTGTTTTCACCTTATTGTGGCATACGCACACATTATAGATTTGAACTGGTTACCTTTTGAAAAGGTACATATTAGATTACCATACTTCATATAACTACTCCTGACAATTGTTCCACCCACCATATTAAAAAAAAATATTATGCAAAAGTATAGGAATTGAGAAGAGAACTATGTTTTATCTATCCTTTGGATAACACTGGAACTTAAATTGTTGTAACACTAATTGCAGAAAATTCAGGAAAGCAAGTCAACCTGAGACACAGACTGATTAATGTACAGACTTTTCTCTATGATAAAATTAATGTCAGGATGGCTAAACAATAAAGTCTTGCTTGCTGCAGAAATAATTCAAGATATTTCAAAAGGGGTAGGCAAGCAAGCCCTGGTATATCTTAACATAAATGATTCATAATCACGCATGTATTTAATTTTTCTATCACTTGAGTCCTTATCAAACTACAATGCCGTATTTTGCATTGCATATGAATTCATTCTTGGATCTTTGTATATAGCACTTTGTGCATTCAGTGAATGTTAATGCTTCACAGTTTTAAACTCTTCAAAACCCAGGAAATTTAACATTTTCCAGTAAGATTTATGTATCTTTCGTGTCTATCTTATGAAAACACATTTTGGCTTCCAGATTGTGGATACATTTCAATACCAATTGTTCCTTTTTCGTGTGTGTGTGTGTGTGTGTGTGTGTGTGTGTGATCATGAATGTAGGGTCTAGGCGTCCATGTGTAGAATATCAAGCAAAAATTGGTCTAATTCTGATCTATAATCCAATCAAAACTGATTCAGAATCACATTCTGACTTGATCTGAATGTCTAAATATAGCTGATTCATTTTAGAGCTCCTTATTTCAACTTGATAATTGGTTTCTACTTTCCAGTTTGATTTGGTTTGAAAATTTGATTGAATGGGCTTCCTTAACCTGTCTTCAAAATTCAGAGCTGACTTTTTACACAGGGTGCCACTTGCTATTTCCTTTTGCCTTGCATTGTTCACAAGATTGAAGGTCTTTCAAAAAAAAATTCTTAATCTGTATTAATAATGAAATATGATTTTGAAGAGCCCTATGTCTGAATGAAGTTCTTTTTAAAAATGTCTGATTAAAATCATACAGTAGAAATTGAATTGTTTTGTGATTAACACATTAAGGTTATTATAATGTGCCATAACGCACCTCAGTGGCACAGTGGTTAGAGTACAGTACTGCAGGCTACTTCTGCTGACTGCTGGCTGACTGCAATTTGGCAGTTCAAATCCCACCAGGCTCAATGTTGACTTACCCTTCCATCCTTCCAAGGTGGGTAAAAGGAGGACCCAAATTGTTGGGGGCAATAGGCTGACTCTGTAAACTACTTAGAGAGGGCTGTAGCACTGTAAAGTTGTATATAAGTCTAAGTGCTATTGCTATTAGTATATCATCTGATGTCATAGTTACAGCATACACTCTCAAGGATGGACATAAGAACATGGGTTTGGCTGCTTTCCAAACTCTGTTCAATGCATAATGAAATATTAAGCAAATGGCTGCAAAATATTTAATTGATCAAATGCTGGCTGCCATTCAAACAATTTTGCAATATGAAAAAATATTGTTCTCACTATCACAGTAATAAAATTAATTATTAAAAGATAAAGCATTAAAAACTTAACCATAGTGTTGACCCCTCAAAAAGTAAAAAAGTTGCTGTGACCATTTTCATTTTCTTCAGCAGGAACTTTTCACCATTTCTTTATGGTTCAGCAGACTAAAGAGTGGGAGGAGAACTTGCATTCCTGTTCACGAACCTTTTGTTTTAAAGTGGGGACTGTGGAGCAAAAATGCTTCTGCTAATTGCAAATGCTATATATAAAGGTTGAGCAGCCTCTCATGACAGCGAGTCTCGGAGTCTTTAAATATGATGGTTTCAAGATGTTACATGTTTTTCCTATTAATACTTGTCTTACTACATTAATTTATTTCTGCTTTCCCCAGACATACACAACATGCATACACCCAAGCATTCTCTCCCTCCCCCACAACTCTCTCTCACATAAACACAATATTACTTATATTTTTCATAATCAGTGGTTGGAGGCTTCAGGATTCTGACATAGTTGTTTCGCTTGGACAAATAAAAAATGGATATTAGGTGGTAGAAAAAGGTAGAGTAGTTTTTGTTTAAGTGAAGATTGGTTAGCAAAAAAAATACAGAGCTTCATCTTGATAAAATGTTGAAATTGTTCTGGTTATGATTTGCTAGGATATTTGTTTCCTAGTGCTATAATGGTGGCTTTTTTTTTTCCTGAACCATTTTTTTTTGTTATAGAGCATTAGCACATGCTGGCTGTCACTTCCCATTTTGTGCTATTTCTCATAGGTTTTATACTATTTTTTTTCTTTCCGAGAATGCACAATAGTGTAAACAAAACCAGACATATTGTCTTTCTGCTGCTAAGTCACTGTGGCAGGAGTGGAAATAAAACTTGCTACTAAAACTGACTATGTACTGGAAGGTACGGAAGAAACAAACATCACTTATCGTCTGCAACATAGATTGCTATACTACTAATAAATATGGGGAAAGCTATTGTAGTAACTCTTCTATATGATTCTTTCTTAGAGTGGTGACCCATGAGATGTTCTATAAAACTATTTGTAGAAGATGCAGGGAACAGAGGAACAATGCTCCAGAAGGAGATAATCCCTTAGTTAAAGGATAGATACCCTGAAGAATAATATGAAGTTCCTCCCAGACATATTGGTCAGCAATTATAGCAGAGCAATTATAGCAGAGATAATAGATATGACTTTTATGATAATTTAAAAATCAACAATTCTTGCTGGGAGGGAGGGAGAATTGCTAGAGTTTGACATTCTGCTTGGGTTTGTTTGTCTGTTTTTTATTCCTAAATCATGATATCTGATTTGTGTTTTACCCTTCTTTTGTTTCTACTCATCTATTAAAATTCCATGAATAAATTTGTACCACAATTGGTAAATTTTCTTGTAGATTTTCCAGTCAGTTTAATGTAATAGTCAGGTTTAGGCTGAATTATAGAAGACATTGGCTGAAAACCAACAGTTGTGCTTTAATTTATGGTCAGTAAACTGATGATTCAAGGATTTCAAACTGGCAGGCAATTCAAGTCCCACCCCTTTTTACATTAGTGTTGTGTGTGCAAATGCACACTAAAAGGAATGATACTTGGATAACCTGGTCACAACTCCCATTTACAAGCAAAGAATCATTATTGTAGATTCCCTAGTATGTTGGGGGGTGATTTGGAAATACTTCATTCAAGGATTCATTAAAGTGTGTTCCTCATTCTCTTATTGACTTTTACCCTGGACCATTGATTTTGATTTACAACTTTCCTGCTTTATGCAAACACTTTATGGAATTGAAATGTTGTAAATGCTAATGTCAATTAAAATTATGATGAAAATGAAGCCATGAATGTAATGAATACATATTCACCTACACATACATGCATACATACATATATATATACATACATACACATACATACATACCATTATAAGACTGCAGGTATAGATAGTGAAAATGGAAAGTGTAAGGTCCTCGACTTGTGACCATATGGAAAGTTCTCGACCTACAACTGACCTCAAGTCCTTGATTTACAACCAGGCAGCCGACAACAATTGGACAGCAGCAATTGGCTAAGGCGTGCTTGGCTAAAGCACGACTTTTGCAGCTTTCCTATTGGTTGCTCTGCTTAACAGCTCCTGTATAAATAGCTGTCAAACAGAGTGTGGTGCTGAAGTTGTTGTTCTGTTCATAGTGTTGCTGCTAGTTAATAAAAGTTGGTTTTTGTGGTTATCTCACTTCTGTTGACCAGAATTTAATAGAAAAGATTACTAGAGGTTACAACTTCTTTAATGTATTTGTGTAAAGACTAGATCTCTTCTGATTATTTACCAACATAAAGGAAAATAGAAAAGAGCTAATGTGGTCCCCATTTTCAAAAAAGGTCAGTCTAATATCAATACCTGGGAAGATACTGGAAAAGATGCTAAAAACAACAACCCTAGATCTGTGAACATCTAGAAACAAATAAAGTTTTAACTAGATGCCAGCATGGGTTTGTTCAAAACAGATCATGCCAAAGCTATCTTATTTCATTCTTTGACAAAGTGACTAAATTAGTAGAAAAGGAAGATGCTGTGAACATAGTATACTTAAACTTAAGCCAGGCATTTGACAAAGTAGATCACCTAGGTAAGGTAGAAAAATGTGGGATAGACAGCATCACCACCAGCTGGATTTGTAATTGGATGACAAACCATACTCAATAAGTCATCCTTAATAGGACTACATCTACATGGAGGGAAATAAGCAATGGTATACCACAAGGTTCTGTCTTAGGCCCAGTACCCTTTAATATCTTCATAAATGAATTAGATGAGGGAATAGAAGGGGAAATCATCAAATTTTCAGATGATACTAAACTGGCAAGAATAGTCAACACTCCAGAAGGTAAGCTCATGATCCAAAAAGATCTTGACAGACTTGAACAACAGATCATATCCAACAAAATTAAATGTAATGTGGAGAAAAGCAAGTTTTTTACACTTAGGCAGAAAAAAAACCAAAAGTGCAAGTAAATATTAGAAGAAACTTGGCTCATAAACAGTAACTGTGAGAGGGACTCTGGAGTACTAGTGAATAATCACTTAAATATGAGCCAACAGTGTGTGGCAGCAGCCAAAAAGCTAATACAATCCTGGGTTGTATAAACAGAGGCATAGACCCTAAAATCGCATGGAGTATTAGTACCACGTTATAAAATCTTAGTAAGTCCACACCTGCAATATTGCATTCAATTTTGGTCACCACATTACAAAAAAAGAGGTGGAGATGCTAGAAAGAGTGCAGAGAAGAGCAGCAAAGATGATTAGGGGACTGGAGATTAAAACATAGGAAGAATAGTTGCAGGATTTGGGTTTGGATAGTCTAGAGAAAAGAAGGGCTGGGGGGACATGATAGCACTGTTCCAATATTTGAGAGGTTGACACAAAGAAGAGGGGCTCGATTTATTTTCTAACATACCAGAGGGCCAGACTAGAAACAATGGCTGGAAAGTAACCAAGGAGAGAAGCAACCTGGAATTAAGGAGAAACTTCCTAACAGTGAGGACAATTAATCAGTGGCAGCTTTCAATCAGAAGTTGTGGGTGCTTCATCACTAGATGTTTTTAAGAAGACACTGTATGGTCACTTTCTGGAGTGATATAATGTCTCTTGCTTGAGCAAGGGGTTGAACTAGAAGACTCTAGTCTAGCTCTATTCTGATTGAAAGTTAGCAAAACTGAATGTCAAAACTATTAAGCACAGCTATAACAGAATCCAAATGAATATGGAAGGTGAGCAAATCTTGGAAAGTACAGTGCATCTTTAAATTAACCAGATATTTTGCTTTTCAGCAGGTCACTGATCAATGTGCAAATGTGAAAAAGATTACTGTACATTGATTGATTAAGATAATGTGAATGATAAAATGAATAAGTTTGATTTTCATACAAATGTAGAGTTGAAAAAATGTTGTTGGACACGATAAGAATAGTTGGAAGCAAATAATGCTTGAGAAATAATGGAATGCTTAGTGAATTCTTCAATAGTGAGAAGGGAGTGAGATAAAGTTACATTATAATAAAATTGACTGGATAATACATTGAGGAATGCTTATAGTGATGTTCACTAGTAATGTGCTATTGTGCGTACTATGCAGCTGTTGTTATGTTGTTGGCTGAGATTCTGAATGTTTTGTAGTGAATGTTAGATGTTTACTGTTTTCTCTCTGGTTGCTGCCATCCCTTTGAGTTGTGCACTCAAATCTCATTCATCTCAGGTCAGTCATTGATATTTTATGTCAGAAACAGAGATGTTTTTATAGTACAACTTCCATAATCTACCTCTGTTAACTACAATAGCTGAGATGCTAGCAATCTGGAATTTTCAGATTTCCCAGTGCTGCTTAGAGTAAATTAATACCTATCATATAACTTGCTACCTCCATTTTACAATAATTAATTTCATTCTACTACCATAAAATAACATTATATTCAATATCAAAGTGAAATACATAAAAGTTCTTAACTTATTTATTTATTAAATTTCTATGCTGCCCATTTCACTAATACAGTGACTCTGAGTGTTTTATACTTACAGGTGAAACTCGAAAAAATAGAATATTGTGCAAAAGTTCATTTATTTCAGTAATGCAACTTAAAAGGTGAAACTAATATATGAGATAGTCTCATTACATGCAAAGCAAGGTAGTTCAAGCCGTGATTTGTCATAATTGTGATGATTATGGCTTACAGCTCATGAAAACCCCAAATCCACAATATCAGAAAATTAGAATATTGTGAAAAGATGCAATATTCTAGGCTCAAAGTGTCCCACTCTAATCAGCTAATCAAGCCATAATACCTGCAAAGGGTTCCTGAGCCTTTAAATGGTCTCTCAGTCTAGTTCAGTAGGAATCACAATCATGGGAAAGACTGCTGACCTGACAGTTGTGCAGAAAACCATCATTGACACCCACCATAAGGAGGGAAAGCCTCAAAAGGTAATTGCAAAAAGAAGTTGGATGTTCTCAAAGTGCTGTATCAAAGCACATTAATAGTGAGTTTGAGTTTGAGTTTATTGGTCTTGTATGCCGCCCACTCCCAAAGGACTCCGGGCTGTGAAGTACCCGTGGTTCGCCCATGAGGCTAATGTTGAGAAAAGACACGGACACGAGCTTTCTCGGGATGAGGTGACCCAGATTGGGGTCTGGGAGCCCCTTTTATTGAGATAGGACAAAGGCAGGAGGAGCAATCAGCATGTGATTTAAGACAGCC
This sequence comes from Thamnophis elegans, assembly GCF_009769535.1. Classification (NCBI taxonomy): domain Eukaryota; kingdom Metazoa; phylum Chordata; class Lepidosauria; order Squamata; family Natricidae; genus Thamnophis; species Thamnophis elegans. Next base: position 70,063,855 of record NC_045542.1, read on the forward strand.
TGTCAAACTACAATTGCTAATCTACTGCTTAGGGAAGTTCTATCTATATATGGTCAAATCCTGGGCGTCATTGGGTAAGGCACATCTAGAATGAACTATCAGGATGTTATGTCTTTTAGGAGTTCGTTTTTTCCTGTGAGGTTCAGCGTGGCTGTGCATGCCCTGTTATGCACTGGGCCATGGGTGACCGCCACACCTACACAAGGAATTATATGACAACATCTCCTACTTTTTTCTTTTTTGTCAAAAAGACTTTTCCTCTTCGTCTGCCTCTTCATCTGACAGGGCTGTCAACAGTGCTTTTTGTTGCTGCAAAATAATTCGACCGGGAGTTTAAAAAAGAATAAAAAGGGGGGGGAGTCAATCCATTATCTCAGAAATGCTGTTTTACACCCCCAAAGGAGGAGGGGGCCTTGAAAGTCCAGGCACGACCCGGCGTTGAAACCCAGCAGAAAGTCCAGGTGGGCATCGTCCCCCTTGGCAGCCCCGCCATCGAGGTCAGCCAAGGAGGCCATCCGTCTTCCATCCCGGCTCAGGGGTAGACTCGGGGGCCCAGATAAGGCTCCCCGCCACACCAGAAGTAGGGCGCCTGCGGGGTCTCCAGCAGCCAGAGAGCGCACAGAGGGCCGGTTGCGGGCGGGAGGCTCTGTCCGTTGGCCAGCTGGTAGTAGTGGCAGTCGTGTCCGCGGGCCGGGTTGTAGGGTGGCACCAGGATGTCGAGGAAGGCGACGGGCCCGGTACCCTCAGCCGCGATCTGGTGCAGGTTGTCCCACTGCGGGGAGAGCAGGCAGGGCGGCATGGAGGCCGTGTAGAGGCGGTGCGAGCAGAGCAAGGCACGCAAGCGGCGAGGGCGGCCGGGGCAGGAGGCGGCCTCGGAGGCATCAGCAGAAGCAGTGGCATTGGGGGCGTCCTGGGGCTCCTCGGGCTGCTCGTCAAAGCAGGCAATGTGGAGGGTGCCGTAGAAGACCTTCAGCAGCCCCTGTATGCCCAGGTGGTTGTGCAGAGGGATGCAGGCACTGGCGCGGAGCACGAAGACGCCCATGCTGAAGCACGCCGTCTCACAGATGTCCGTGTAGCTGACGGGCGGCTTTTCCGGGGGTATGGGAAGTGGGTGATCTGCCGCTTGAGAGATTGCAATGGAGAATTTGACAATATCCGAAGCTCCTGCAGGTGCACAGTCTGAGCCTTCGAGAAGCCCGAGCCCATTACTCACGATTTGGGAGGGTGCTCCGTTCACTGACGGCTGGCCCTGGATGTGAGACTTTGCCCAGTCGAGGGTGAGTGAGGGGCGGGCGACACAGGTAATCACGTCGGGGTCACCAAATGTGAAGTACCTGTGGTTCGCCCATGAGGCTAATGTTGAGAAAAGACATGGACACGAGCTTTCTCGGGATGAGGTGACCCAGATTGGGGTCTGGGAGCCCCTTTAATTGAGATAGGACAAAGGCAGGAGGAGCAATCAGCATGTGATTTAAGACAGCCTGTCAAACTACAATTGCTAATCTACTGGTCAGGGAAGTTCTGTCTATATATGGTCAAATCCTGGGCGTCATTGGGTAAGGCACATCTAGAGTGAACTAGCAGGATGTTATGTCTTTTAGGAGTTTGTTTTTTCCTGTGTGGTTCAGCGTGGCTGTGCATGCCCTGTTATGCACTGGGCCATGGGTGACCGCCACACCTACACAAGGAGTTATATGACAACACCGGGTGGCTTACAATAAACAAGGGAAGGGGATAAATAAACAAAACAACACTTTAAAATACACAACAGTCACAGTTTCCGTGGGGCTGGATATTTCGAAAGCCCCCCAGCCTGCTGGAGCAGCCAGGACTTAACGGCTTTGCGGAAGGCTGGGAGGGTAATAAGGGTCCGGATCTCCATGGGGAGGTCGTTCCAGAGGGCTGGAGCTGCGACAGAGAAGGCTGTCCCCCGGGGAGTCGCCAGCCAACATTGGCTGACAGATGGGATCTGGAGAAGACCTAACCTGTGAGATCTAATCAGTCTATGGGAGGTAATCGACAGGAGGCGGTCTCTCAGGTACCCAGGTCATCCCTGCTGAAAATTATGTGGAAGGGAAAAGTGTGAAAGAAAAAGTTGCACAAGCAGCAGAGATGACCGCAGCCTGGAGAGGATTGTCAGGAAAAGGCCATTCAAAAGTGTTGGGAACTTTCACAAGGAGTGGACTGAGGCTGGAGTCAGTGCATCAAGAGCCACCACACATAGACGGATCCTGGACATGGGCTTCAAATGTCGTATTCCTCTTGTCAAACTGCTCCTGAACAACAAACAATGTCAGAAGTGTCTTACCTGGGCTAAAGATAAACAGAACTAGTCTGTTGCTCAGTGGTCTAAAGTCCTCTTTTCTTATGAGAGCAACTTTTACATCTCATTTGGAAACCAAGGACCCAGAGTATGGAGGAAGAATGGAGAGGCACACACTGTAAGATGCTTGGAGTCCAGTATGAAGTTTCCACAGTCTGTGTTGATTTGGGGAGCCATGTCATCTGCTGGTGTTGGTCCACTGTGCTTCATTAAGACCAGGGTCAACACAGCCATCTATCAGGAGATTTTGGAGCACTTCATGCTTCCTTCTGCAGACTAGCTTTATGGGGATGCTGACTTCATTTTCCATCAGGTCTTGGCACCTGCCCACACTGCCAAAAGCACCAAAACCGGTTCAATGACTGTGGAATTACTGTGCTTGATTGGCCAGCAAACTCGCCTGACCTGAATCCCATAGAGAATTTATGGGGCATTGCCAAGAGAGAGATGAGGGACCGAACAATGCAAAAGAGCTGAAGGCCGCTATTGAAGCATCCTAGTCTTCCATAACACCTCAGCAGTGCCACAGGCTGATAGCTTCCATGCCACACCACATTGAGACAGTAATTGCTGCAAAAGGGGCCCAAACCAGGTACTGAGTACATATGCATGCTTATACTTTTGAGAGATCAAATATTGTTCTATGTACAATCCTTGTTTTATTGATTGCATTGTGGATTTGGGGTTTTCATCGACTGTAAGCCATAATCATCACAATTATGACAAATCATGGCTTGAACTATCTTGCTTTGCATGTAATGAGTCTATCTCATATATTTGTTTCACCTTTTAAGTTGCATTACTGAAATAAATGAACTTTTGCACGATATTGTAATTTTTCGAGTTTCACCTGTATATAAAGTTACAAAGCATGTATCAATACACAGCTTCCCATAAATATTTTTTTCTTACTTGAGAAAGACATATAAATAGGATTTTTAAAAAATATTTTAAGTAAAAAGACATGTAATAATCTGTGACTTGTTTAGCATGGTCCATTTCTGCACTTTGTTGGTATTTTGGTTGATTAGTTTATTTACAATTTATAAAGTGAAGTAAGAAGACACCAAGCAAAATAAGGAATTTAATGCTGCATGAACAATTTGTTATTTCTTGTAATTATAGCTTGCCAATTTTCTATTAAAATGTAAATAAAATATAAGGTTACGTTATAATTTTAAATATAAAATTAAATGCTTATGCTACCTTTAATTTATCTTGCAAGTATTCCACTATTGCAAGGAAAACACTCCTTGATATTATGTAATAGAGATGTTGTTTTACAACTTTTCAGACTGAACTTCTCATTGTAAAGCCTTTTTCTAAAAAAAAGTCAAAACTGTTAGATCTTAGAAAAGCATTTAATTATATGCAACATAAAATACTGAATAGAAATACAAGATGTTTCTTTTTATAAAAGAAGCAAGAACAACATAGGACTAAGTTGTGCACCCAGATTTTGACATTCACTTTGTTCTTTCTCTTTGTAAATCTGATGACCTTATTATTTTTTTAACCTACTTTGAGAGAAGCTGAAAATAGAACAGAGTTAGAAAAAATGCATTGTTGTTTTCCCCTTGTAACATTTAAAATACATGAAAGAATGTGTATTAAATTCCATTGCTGGAATGGGCTCAAAATATAAGGGTTAATTTCTGATTTAAATAACATAATATTAAGACAAGAAAGAGGTTGTCTATGCCTTTCACTTTTACATTATTTTTAAAATTGCATGTTTTACATGCATTAATCAGTTTATAATAAGCACTTTTTATCAGCTAATATTCTATTGGAGATTGAAATGCAGCTACATATATTTTCTCCCCTCTAATCTTAAAGTGTTCTTTCAAATCATGGAATTTGATTAGCTTTTAAAATGTGGAGTGTATGACTAGGACTTTGTATGCAAATATTTTTCCACATTTTTCCCTTGCAGCTTGTCCAGTGTACTATGGATTTTTCATTGACTCACAATTCTGTGTCTATGAAATGCAATGGAAGAGGAAAATACTATGTATCTTAGCTCATGATTTAAATAATAAGAGAATTGTTCAGATTAGATATCACGCTAGAAACCAGGAGAGTATGAGTTCTAGTCCTGCCTTAAATATAACACCACCTGGGTGACTTTGGTCCAATTACTCCCTATCAACCATCGGAAACATGAAATAGCAAGCCACTTAAACATTTCTTGCCAGGACAACTGCAAAGTTTCCAGGAGTCAACATTGACTGGAAGTCACACACAAACATTGAAACACAAAAGCAGACCACATGTTTGTATTTTGTAGCCCCCCAAGACACCCCCCCAAACTAATAGCTGAAATTTGAAGGCCAAATGGTTCCCTACTACTCCATTGCAAAATACATACTGATTTATTAATAGAAGGGTTATTATTGAAGGCCAAATGGCCACTTTTCAGCAGGGTAATTGTGGTTATTGGCAATTTTTTTATTTGTTACATCTTTTAACAAATAGGTGTGGAAATGTATATTAAGCCTTAAAAACCATTTTTGCATTTGAATCTATGCAAAAAATAGCCACTAGAAAGAACTAGAAATTACGTTAAGAAACTGGTTCAATGTCTTGCATAGAATCTAATATGTTTATAGTTTTTCCACAGTGATACACATATTAGCAAGCACGAGTACAAGTTTTTTGTGTGCTTGTCTGTTTTCTTACTATTGTCTATCAGAAAGACACATATTAAGAATGACTATAAGAATTTTGTTATAAAATGTTAGTGATAAAGGATTCTGTTTATCTTCATGAAGTTTGTCATGGCTCTACATCCTTGGATGAATTTCAAAAATATTTCCATTTTCCTTGACAAACTATTGAATATTCACCCAAATATCTAAGTATTACAAATTACCAATTTCTTAATGTGATCACTAAAAGAAACATTAAAATTATTATTATTGCAGAATTTGCAAGTATTGCTTCCAGTATCTACATTATTATTTTGTGAAAACATTTCCTCCTCCCTGATCTTGCTAAATTGGAACAATATAAGATGCTGGTAGTTTTAGTTTAGCAACCTATAAAGGGACACTGATTCCCTGCTACTCCATTGCAAAATACATACTGATTTATTAATAGAAGGATTGTTATTTGACTGATTCAGAAAATATTATATTTACAGTATTTTTCTCTGATCTTTCCTGCTATTTCTATGAGATAAAAATAAATAATAGTACCTATTGCAAATGAACATGATGAGACATAGTTGCAACATCTGCTTGGTTTAGAAAAATATATCTGCTAAAAGGCCACCACACATTGAGAATTTAAAATAGCTTATTTTCTTTTCTAAACTCCACATTTGTTTTATCTAATATGCAAACATGTAATAATTATGAATTGGTTGCTCTCAAAAGGAAAATAAGACCCAGCTGTTGCACAGTAAGGCCAAGTAGAAATTCCTTACTAGATGAGCTACACATGTAGTTCCTTGGTTTACATCTGCCCTAATGAAACAAAATTGTTCTAACTCAGGAAAGTGGCAAAGTTAGTCCCAGTAGCCCAAAAATGTCTTTACTGCATTTCAACTCTGATTCTGTGCAAAAAAAGACTACTTGCAAATTCATTGGGAGATTGCTAGAAAAGAAGGTATATGCTCAGATATCCACAGAAATATATTAAACAAATAAGTCCTCAAAAGTGCTTGAGGCTAACATATATTTGTCAGATTATCATTATTGTCAGGTGAGTTATTCAGCAGAGAACACAATCAAAAGATAAATGTATTTATATGTATTATATTTGCCGAGATTGCTGAAATTCACTAGACAGGGGGACAATCTTTTAAAAAATTGATGCCAATTTTCCATTGATTAAAAAGAAATTGACAAGTCACGGACACTGTCTGAGAAAAAAAAAAATCATATACTTCTTAACAGTGCTTTACAGTCCTCTCTAAGCAGTTTACAGCGTCAGCATACTGCTCCCAACAATCTGGGTCCTCATTTTACTGATCTTGGAAGGATGGAAGACTGAGTCAACCTTGAGCCACTAAGGATTGAACTACGGGTAGTTAGCAAGATTTTAGCTTGCAATACTGTATTCTACTGTACTACCATGGCTCCTATAAAACTTCTATGTACTAAGAATAAATGTCCTACTGTGTTTATATTAAAGAAATGTTTAACAGTAAAGTAAGATAACTCTCAGAAAGTTTTCAATTATAACTCTGACTTGAGAGAAAAAAATTGCAGTAGTGTGTATCATTAAGAGTTTCTATAAAATAAAACCTTTTAAACTTTCTTTTATATTTTTTATCATGACTTTATTTTTTAAGACATTTTTGACTTACAGCCCAATTCTTTAACTAAAAGTGCCATCAAGACACTTAATTTATTCTGCATTGGACAGAACTTGATTTCAGTGTATGCATCTTTACAATCTTAAACCGTCCTTTTGGTAGCATTTAGTCCCTTAAAGCCAGGCTCCAGCTGAAAACAGTTTTCTTTTTCTCTACTCTTCTGGCTGTTGGATGCTTAGCCGCCTTTTGGGTAAGACAACATTACAGCTGATTTTGAAGGGTTCTGCTTTGTGGGAAAAGCAGCATGGGGCTGACAGATGCAACTTGGCTTGTCCAGAGAAATAAGGGAACAAGGGAAAAGCCATTTTATAAACTTTTCCCTGCCTGGACAAATAAAATTAGCTCTTCTCTTCCTACAACATTCAATGCTTAAACTTGGAGCTTCTAGACTTCAAAAGATATATGGCGCTAGTACTTTGCTCCAGATCAATCTAAAAAACTGACAGCACAAGTACAAAAGTTTGCTGATCACTTTCCAACCATTTTGAAGCAGAATAAAGCTGTAAAATGTGTAATGTCAACCATAAAGTATCCTCATCAGTTTTTCAAAAACAATGTCTCCAACTTCCCTTTTAAAAAATAAAAACATTGTCCTTCCCATTTTTTATTATGTCTCTAGGACTCAAAATTTCCTCCTATTCTTGTTTAGGCAAATCTATGCCTTGGAATTGCAGTATCACTTTTTAGAACCTACTGTAAGTAACCAACTGAAAATCTGCAAGGCATTGTCAATTATAGATATTTTTTTCCCCTTTGGACAGAAAAATACTAAGATGTACACAGCCACTGCACGTAGGAAATAGAAAATGGAGCATTGTTATGTTATATTACTAGAATTAGGACAGCCATAAATATCCATAAATAAATGATTAAAATGCTGATGCGCCTAATGGAAACATTTAACATGGAGAACAAGCTGCTTTATAAGTCCTAGTAGACAAAGAAAATGATAAAATGTTGATATGAATTCTATGAGATACTAATTTCCACCCCCCTTTTTATATTTTGAAATCAGAAAGTACTTTCCCTTCACAAATGGCATGGGCTCATAAGGGCAAATGAAAGCGTAATTCAAAAACTAGAGGTTAGAGCTTTTCAACCTCCATTTAATCTAAAATGCACTATTGTTATGCTGCCCTTACAGTTGTCCATTTCTATGCAGAATATGTAATAGCATTTTCTCTTCAATTGGAACTTTTAGAATGATAACTTCCCAAATTTCAGTGCAAATTTCCATCTTCGAGGGGAACTTTAAATACAGATTGTACTAGAAAAACATATCCTCATTGTTTCTCAGTTATATTTTTAATATTTGGACATCATTGGACCTTATGCATTATTATTGCATCCTTAATAGTTATATGTATTATTACCAACACATGCCGCACAGATAGTCCATATTCACCTATGAATTTTCATTAATTGAAATTGACAAAGCATAAAACATACATACACATGGACGCACAATTCTGTTCTGTTCTGCTATAACCTTTCAAAGGATGTGTGCGAATTGCAGAAGGTCGGAGCACTGAAAAAAAATGATAGTTGTGTGCACAAATTGGGGCTGTTCTGACAGAAAACCGGTACAGCTTGCCCTGTTATCCTTTTAGATTTTAGATTTTAGATTTTATTTAGCATTTATAAGCCGCCCTTTTCCCTGAGGGGACTCAGGGCGGCTTACAATAATAAGGGAAGGGGAGTGAAGACAAAATATAGAAAAAAAAAAAAAAAAAACAGTATCCCTCACACTTTCCTTTCCAATGAACCATCTTTCATGACTGTATGGCACTTATCTTCAGTTGCTGTCATTCTACATCTTGGCTGATCAAAAAGAATAGCTACAACCAAGAAAATGAACAAGAAATAACACCATTCTATTGATTACAATGACTTCTTTTCTAGTCTTTTATTGATGTATTTCCTGGCCACTGTGTCTTTTGGCAGTCTTTTCTGAGCTGGGCAGCTTGCAGATGTATGGATTTTGATCCACAGAATATTTCAGCCAGCATAGCTATTGCTTGAGATTTTAGAAACCAAAGTCCACACATCTGGTATTGACGAACTAAAGAAACACCCTATAACTCACAGAACTCAGAACAAACCCTCTGCAGATGCCTTTGCTTAATTTATACTCTGTAATGTAAAAGCCAGGTTCCTAATTAGTGACCAGTCAGTCACCAGCTAAAGTATACGGTGATGTTTATCCTTAAATTGACTTAAAAACCACCTTCAAAGAACAAGACTAAGAATTATTTCCAAACACAGTTTTACAAATGTTTTGATTACTTTTAAAAGGTAATTACAAACTAACGATTTTTTCTAAATGAAACTGTCTAGCAACTAAAAACACTGAAGTGTTCGTACCCTTTGGAGTGTTTCTTCACAGCATTGCGTTTTTGCTTGTATGTAAAATGCCTCATAAATCTATTTGATAGTCACAGTAGCATATCTTGAAGGGAAATGGAAAGAGGGAGAGGAGGGAGAAAAAGTAATCTGTGTCAACTAACACAAAAAAAAGCCTGATTTATATTTCAGTTCTGAGAACACTGATCAGAAAGAAAGTAAAATGAGATTGTTTGACCTATGTACTAGTCATATCATATGCCTCTCAAAACGTGCGCACACACACAAACCCACATAAACCCTTGATTCTATTGTAGCCCTAATGATCTGCCCTTGCTTGGATATGTTCCAGAGAAGATGTATAAAATAAATAGGTTGAGTCTAAATTTTCCTGGCAATGTTTGACAAATTAAACAATCATGGAGATGTGAGATCTCCAAGATCTTACTTGAAAATTCTTCATAAATGATGTATTGTTTTCATTAAGGTTGCAAAAACCATTTTGTCTAATGCACCAGGGAAAGTTTCTTTAAAAAAAAAACAATGAAGAAAGCAGACAAGGAAATATGTGCCCAACAGCAATATACAATCTTGGATAAGGTTGCAAGAAATATTCATTGGAGGTCAGACAAAGGTAACAGGCTGTTATTCTACGATCATCCATTCTGATCCCATTTTCCCCTCTTTAGATTGATTTGCACATTCACTTTAAACAAAATAATAAACAATGTTTTGATGTATTTTTGCTAGTAAAAATATTCCAAAAGGGGAACATTTTTTCTTATTTTTTTTCTTTTCAGCACCCATAAACCTTTTCTCATAGAATATTATTTTACTTTTTCTTCAGACTTTGCAAGCCCCTCTTAAGAACAACACACTAACAGTAGTGGCAGCTTCTAGTCATTTCATCTGAACATGACTTTTTGTCATTCAATTTTATTAATAATTCAGGAAATGTATTTAATTATATTAAAAACATAGATTTCTCTTTGGGTTTTTTTGTTTGTTCTGTGTATAAATTTGTGTTGATTCAAATTGAGTTCTTCTGGCATACTATTGAATTAATTATATTTATTTATTTACCAGTTCTATTCATTAATTAGTGGATTTTAAGTTCTTGTATGGATGAAAAACTATTACATTTATGGAGAGCAGAATCTATCTGGGGTAAACTGGGAAGTTAACTGAGAATAAGTGTGGTGAGGCAGATACAGTGCTGGACTAGCACCTAGGAGCTCCAGGTTTTACCCCATGCTCAGTCTCAGATGCTCCCTTGGAGAGAGAGCCAGTCACTCTCTGCCCAACTTACCTCAAATATTTTTTTATTGGTCAAAGAACAAAATCAAATAATGTCAGGAAATATTTTTTATTAGATATTCAATATAACTGGAGAGGCAATTCTTATGTTGAGGTGGAAATGATTTTGGCCTCTTCCATCTGGGGAAGACTCCTGTTTGAACTTCATTGTTTCAACATTTGAGTATGCTTATCCCAAATGTTATACAGGCCCAGTTAAAATCTTTCGACAAGTTTTCCCCAACTTCTTTTGTTATCCTTTATGGAATTCCTTTATTAAATAAGCCAATTGCCTATTTTAGGAGAAATTGAATAGAAAATTAACTGGCTTATTGGCTGAGTAGAAAATTGGTGAATGGGTGATTCCAGCTACTCTGATGATACATCTTTTGTTTATTTTTATTTAGGGATAGAGATAGGCCACAGACAGACAGACAGACAGTGAAATAAAAATGCTGTATATGCATATGCATGCTTGGAAACAATGAAATAAAGCAAGAAAGAAGACTGGCAATGATAGGAGATAATCCAGCTACACAAAAGAACCTGCATCCTAGATCCAAGGAGAAATTACCCTTAAGTAATGCTGGTGGATATCAGTTATTCAAATGACATTGGATGGCTGTCCTCATTTCTTTAATACTGTTCATTTGAATCATTTAATTAGTAAAAACTGTGAGTCACCCCATTTTTATTCATGCCATACTTCTGAAGTTGTTTTAGGATTCTCTGATTTCATTACCTTCACAGAATCATAACTATGTTCTCCATGCAACTCAAAGAAAGCATGTTTATACTAGTGCTGGAAGTATCCCAGAAGCAGAGATTTGTTCAATTTCAATATTTTTCTATTCATGCAGTTGTTCAACATTCCCAGCTTCTGGCATCATGTGGTTACCTGGCTATCATTACTATGTGATAACTTCATGATATCTGGATACTTAAAACAATTATTTGTACTGCCAACTACATAATGTGATATGAAGACTATGGATTGCTCTTTTCTTCTGCTTTTCATCCAATGATTCTTCTATATTTTATTCTTAGAAGCAGTCTCTAACTGAGTGATAGTTGCTGGTCCAAGGTCACAAATAAGTTTCCTGACTGTGTACTGTTTAAATTAGATTTCTTCTGTCCTTGTCCAACATTTAACCATTACTGTTTTAAGCATGTTTCTAAATGAAGCATGGACCATAAAAGTAATTATTTCTAGTGACAAGTAACACTGAAGTTGCATTCACATTTTACCTTCTTAAGAGGTTAGAGATTAATTGGGCATTAACAGTTACTTTTGGAGTCCTAAATGTCTGGTTTTTCTTTGACTTTGTTAAACATTAACCTTGGATTTATTCCTATTTTTAGACTCTATTACATTGATGAAAAAGTCAACAGTACCTGCATTGTCTTCGTTGGTTAGAATACCGCAATGTCACAACGTTGTGGTTGGAGTTAGAAAGCACAGTGAGAAAAGTAATGTACAGAAAAAATGATCAAGTATGGCTCTAGAGACAATAGCTTAGTAGTTCAAGCCTAGTGAATCTGACCTGAGAGAAGAGAAAACATGAAAAACAGCCAAGAGTTATTGTTCAAATATTAAAGTAAAATCAAGGACACATCACATTCTTCTTTAATCCATTCTGTCTACATTAAAACTGCACAGCAGTTTGCATATGATTAGATTATAGATTGTAACTTGTGAATGAATTAGTTGACTGCATAACACTACTGTATATGTTAAACAGTCAAACAATGTAAGGTTCTATAGTATGCTCATGATATTACATGTGTCTTGATCCAACACTGGAGCTAAATATGGAAACATTCACAAACATTATGGATAAAAGAAAAAATCCTAGTAGATAGTATGGAGAACAATAGTCATATACACTAAATATTGCTGAACCAGTCATAAATAACAGTAAAACTATTTAGCTCAGATATTAAGCTTCTGGTTTAATCAGTTTTATTCACTGTAAATCAGTTCATAATAATAACTGGATAAATGAAATGTTTATTGGATACTCAATGGTGCTTTTTCAGGAGGTAACTGGACTTTCTTGGTTTTTTTTTTCTTCTTTGATGATGTTTCGCTTCTCATCCAAGAAGCTTCTTCAGCTCTGACTGGATCATGGGCAATGGAAACATTTATACTCCTTGCACACAGTTGGTCATTTGCATTCTTTTAGGGAGTCATTGAGGCCACTTGGAGATTCATCTGTTCATCAACATCCTGAAGCCAAGAAGACCCACAGCCATTTGCACTACTCGGGTGACCCTGAGGACACAGATGAACCTCCAAGTGGCCTCAATGACTCTCTAAACCAATGATTCTCTAAAACCATTCTCTAAAAGAATGAAAATGACTATCTGTCTGCAAGGAGTATAAATGCTTCCATTCCCCACCATCCAGTCAAAGCTGAAGAAGCTTCTTGGATAAGAAATGAAATGTCTTCAAAGAAGAAAAAAAACAAGGAAGTCCACTTACCTTCTGAAAAAGCAAGACAACCATGACCTTGATGACTGAAAATCCCCATAGACATTTTTTGGATACATGTTTGTAGAAGCAAAGAATGTTTCTTAAAATGAGGGTTCTGCAAAGCTAATTAACTCTTATACATTATTGATCCATTAGATAAATAGATGGTTATAATTTTCATGTACTGAGAAACATCATATAGCACACATATGCATGTATATACAGACAGAAAGTATGAACTGGATAATTACTTAAAATGTATTTAAACTAAACAACTATTTTAATTAAAAAGTTAGGAAAGATTAAAGCAATCCATTTTAACTAATGTTAAATTAAATTATGTGATTGTTGCTGTTGCTTTGGTACTATCCACCTTTCTGAGAGCAAAGTCCAACCCATTTTCAAAGGCAATATGGCTCACCCTGAAAAAAAGAACTTTCAGAACTAGAAACTAAATTTAATTCAGGATGTACTCCAGCCTAATTTTAAGTGGCTTCCAGTGTGGCATTCATTAACACATTAGATTTTATCCATGGAACTGTATTCTTCCATTCCACTGCTCCCCACTGATTGCATTTACTTTGCAAAACAAGATGATTGGAATACATCTTGATAGGTAGATATTATAGATTGGTAGACTAGTGTGTAATTTCAGATAACTGGGAACCATCATCTTCCTTTCTTTTCTCTCCAAAGGGTAGAAAACAAAGTGTAGGTAACTACAAAGGTCCATTCCAAACATTTCCAAAGCCACCCTGACTGGAACCAATTCAAATTTCACAGGTTAATAACTTGTGAATTTTCAAGAATATTAAGCAGATCTGATATTAGGAAAAAGCAGGACATAATTTGCATGGCCTGATGTTTGTGGTTATAAAGTTTTACAACCTCAAATATGTTATACTTGTTTTAGATAAACTACCTTTCTTTTAACATTACAATTGATAAAGGTTTGAAATTGGAACCTGTATCCCTGTCTCATTTTTACCATTTGTTTTGCATACTTATCTCTTCCTAACAGAGATTTAATGTACCTACCTAAGTTTAAATACATCTTTCCCCTTCCTACTCTTTCACCAGCTTCTTCTTCACTTTGCAATTTAAAAATAATTCCACGTGTATTAAACAGCTTTATTTTGGATGGCTTCCAAAAGAAAAGTAAAAAGAAATGTCTGGAAGAAATTAAAAATAAGAGAAGCTAAAACTGTTTTGCCTTCTTTACATATAGTTAAAGAAAAAATTAAAAGTTGGTGATAATATTAATTGTTATCTGTGTTAGAGCAAATGAACCAGAAAGTCTAGCTGTTGATTCCATTTGTGGATAACTGATGCGGAAGATGTAGATATTCTTCAAAATCCATATGCCTTTCATAATAATTTATTTCAGATTCTGCACAGAGTTATTGATGCAAGTAAAATAAAAAATGAGATTAATAGTGGTGCATGAAATAAATCTTCCTTGTAAAGCTTCCCATGACGCTTCACTTTTAGATTATACCCAGAAAATATAGAATCTTCTTTAAAATGTATCTTAAAGCATTAAAGTATGAAAGAAATATAACTGTTCATGAATTCAAGATAGCATCTGCAAACAAAGTCAAGGTCTTACCGTGTCCATTGGGGATTTAACTAAATATTATGCAAATATGTCTTTTCAAATAGGGGCTTGGAATCTTACAAATTCATTTCCCAAACAGTATTAGTCTACTGGGGTTATTCTGCATCATGATCAAGTGAAAACAGATAAGCATTTCAGAACAAAAATGTTAGCTTATTATGCTCTGTATAAAATATAATAATACAAAATAATCCCTAAAACAGTTGGATGTAAAATTCAAAAGCTAGAATAATAAGGAAAAAAGTCCATAGAATTTGAAACATTTATGAATTATCCTTTGGCCAGCTTACCATGATTTGAATTGTAAAACAATCTATAATAACCAAAAAATATAGTAGATTATCAATGTGTTTTCAGACCAAGAGGAGACAGTTTTACTGTGATGACACTTATTTTTAATATCTGACAAACACATTTGAGGAAGGGAATTCCTCAAATTTTTATGGTATATAGAATTAACTATCAACTGGGAAACAAACTCTGAACCAAGTGGAAGATCCAACAGGTTCCTAACAAACCTAGCAGATAATTTTGTTTCCCAAAAAGTAGAGAAGGGAACAAGGGGGTCAGCCATATTGGACTTAATTCTCACTAACAGAGAGGAAATGATAGAAGGTGTTGAAGCCACAGGAACC
The DNA here is from genome assembly GCF_009769535.1 of Thamnophis elegans. Taxonomy (NCBI): domain Eukaryota; kingdom Metazoa; phylum Chordata; class Lepidosauria; order Squamata; family Natricidae; genus Thamnophis; species Thamnophis elegans. The sequence goes on from NC_045542.1 coordinate 70,078,870, forward strand.
CTGGGGGCAAGTGACCATGCAATATTGGAATTCAACATTATGCAAACACAAATAGTAGAACAAAGTCAAACTAAAGTCTTGGACTTTAAAAGACCTAATTTAAATAAACTTAGAAAGAGCTTGGGAAGAATTCCATGGATGAGAATCCTCAAGGGGAAAACAACTCAAGAAGCTTGGGAAATTTTGAAAAATGAGATTATAAAAGCCCAGTCTAGCACAATACCAATGAAAAAGAAAAATAACAGCTCCCAAAAGAAACCAGCATGGCTACATAAAGAACTCTCTGACAAATTGAAAGACAAAAAAGATAAGTATAAAAAGTGGAAAGAGAGGGACATAACTAAGGCAGAATATCAACAAATAGCCCAAGCCTGTAAAGATGAAGTGAGGAAAGCTAAGGCTCACAATGAAGAAAGGCTTGCAACAAAGTAAAAATTAACAAAAAAAGCTTCTTCCAACATGTTAAAAACAAGAAAAAAGTTAAGGAAACAATTGGTTCATTGCTGGGAGAAAGTGGCAAGAAGATGAAAAGCAACAGGGAGAAAACAGAACTATTTAACTCACGTTTTACATCTGTCATTTCACAAAGAGATAAAACAGTCCAACCTATCAAAAACAGCACCACAACAATCAGATTAGGAACACGAATTGAAATAGGGAAGAAAACAGTAAGTGAGCACCTGTCTACCCTAGAGGAGTTCAAATCATCAGGACCGGATGGATTACACCCCAGGGTTCTGAAGGAACTGGCAGACGAGATCTCAGAACCATTTAATTATATCTTTCAGAGATCCTGGAGCACCGGGGAACTGCCAGAGGACTGGAAAAGAGTTGATGTGGTTCCCATCTTCAAAAAAGAAAAAAATAGATCCAGGAAACTACAGACCTATCAGCCTGACCTCAATACCAGGAAAGATTCTGGAAAAATAATCAAGCAACGAATTAGCGAACACCTAGAAGCAAACAAAGTAATAGCCAAAAGTCAACATGGGTTCGTCAAAAACAGATCATGCCAGACTAATCTTATTGCATTCTTTGATAATGTGACAAAATGAATGGACCAGAGGAATGCCATTGATATAGTTTACTTGGACTACAGTAAGGCATTTGATAAGGTAGACCATAACCTACTACTAGATAAAGTAGAAGAATGTGGGTTAGACAGCATCACCACCAGATGGATTTGTAACTGGCTGACCAACCACACTCAACATGTAGTCCTCAATGGAACTGAATCTTCATGGAGGGAAGTATGCAGTGGAGTACCCCAAGGCTCTGTTTTGGGCCCAGTACTCTTCAACATCTTCATCAATGATTCGGATGAGGGAATAAATGGGGAACTTATCAAATTCGCATATGACACCAAACTGGCGGAATAACCAACACTCCAGAAGATAGGCTTAAAATACAGAAGGATCTTGACAAACTTGAACATTGGGCATGATCTAATAAAATGAAATTCAATGGTGAAAAGGGTAAGGTTATACAATTAGGTAAGAAAAACAAAATGCATAGGTACAGTATAGGTGGTACCGTGCTCAACAGTAGTAACTGTGAAAGGAATCTTGGAATCCTAGTGGACAACCATTTAAATATGAACCAGCAGTGTACAGCAGCTGCCAAAAAAGCCAACACAGTTCTAGGCTGCATAAATAGAGGGATAGAATCAAAATCACGTGAAGTGTTAATACCATTTTATAATGCCTTGGTAAGGCCACACGTGGAATACTGCATTCAGTTCTGGTCGCCACAATGTAGAAAAGATGTGGAGACTCTGGAAAGAGTACAGAGAAGAGCAACAAAGATGATTAGGGGACTGGAGACTAAAACATATGAAAAATGGTTGCAGGAACTGGCTATGTCTAGTTTAAGAGAAAGAAGGACTAGGGGAGACATGATAGCAGTGTTCCAATATCTCAGGGGTTGCCACAAAGAAGAGGGAGTCAAACTATTCTCCAAGGCACCAGAGGATAGAACAAGAAGCAATGGGTGGAAACTAATCAAGGAGAAATGCAACTTAGAACTGAGGAGAAATTTCCTGACAGTTAGAACAATTAATCAGTAGAACAGCTTGCCTCCAGAAGTTGTGAATGCCCCAACACTGGACATCTTTAAGAAGATGTTGGATAGCCATCTATCTGAAATGGTATAGGGTTTCCTGCCTAGGCAGGGAGTTGGACTAGAAGACCTCCAAGGTCCTTTCCAACTCTCTGCTATTGTATTGTATTGTATTGTATTGTATTGTATTGTATTGTATTGTATTGTATTGTATTGTATTGTATTGTATTGTATTGTATTAATATATTTATCTGCAGCTGAATTTGAACAATAACATGAATTTGACTTTATTTCTAAGCTAATGACTGTTCTTGCATCTCAAATAAAATAAATTTTAAAAATTAGATTTCACAAGAGGCAAAAATCAGCATGTTTTTTGTTTAGATTTATATATATAAGAAAATAAACACATACAGAAATGCATGTTTTAGACATGTTCATGTTAAAATGAGAAATTAATTTGAAAGTGAAGACATATTTAATTGCTGCAGACCAGCATATCTCAGTGTTTACTGTAGAAAGTCAGAACCCACCCTCCTAGAATAATGAAATGTTTTGAGCAATATTTAAAAAGGAAGAATCTTATATTTACCTAAATGAGAAATATGTTTTTTAAGGGGCAGGAAGCAGACTCAATCTTAATACTCCCCAGCAGATATTTTGTGCCCATTAGGAAAGACTGGCCCAGCCATCTACAAAACAAAAGACCTTCAGCTCCAGGATGATGGGATTATGCTTTTGACAAAGCCATTAAGCCACAATAGGAATTGTCCAACACCCTTTCAGAGCACAGGTTTCTTCATTGCATCATCTCAGAGCAGTCAAAACCTCAGCCAAAATTAGCTTAGAAAAACACCTAGGATTTGTATTTTGCCTATAGAGTCAGCTATGACCCATATATAACCTCTACATGGCCCCATGGGAGTCTGACAACAGCCAATAGAATACATGTTCTTCAAAGGTGGTGGCGCAGTGGTTAAATGCAGCACTGCAGGCTACTGCTAGATCAGCAGTTCAGCGGTTCAAATCTCACCGGCTCAGGGTTGACTCAGCCTTCCATCCTTCCGAGGTGGGTAAAATGAGGACCCGGATTGTTGGGGGCAATATGCTGACTCTCTGTAAACCGCTTAGAGAGGGCTGAAAGCCCTATGAAGCGGTATATAAGTCTACTGCTATTGCTATAAAGGTGGGATGCTGCTGGTTAAACAACTGGTTTGGTGAGCATACAATGACAGCACTGAAAATGGAGCATTTAGAAGCTCGCTGCTTACCTTCCAAGTCTGCAATGGTAAGTAAAACAGCTGGCTGGGGAAATCGGTTGTGCTGCATGATTGAGATGAGCTAGAAAGTAGAAAATAAAGGACAGGATAAAATAGGGGCAAGTGGGCATGGCCAGTTGATTGTCAACTACCGGTTCGCCCAAACTTGTCCAAACTGGCTGAATACCACCTCTGATGTTCTTGCATAGAAACAGGAAGCTCAAAACCAATAGAAGATATAACACCCCCCCCCCCCCCCATTCTCAACTCCATGTGGTCAGCTGCACTAAAAGCATAAACATGTGATCCTGTTCATCAATAAATGGATCCTCTTTCCAATAAGCCACCAGCCTCCATTTTGTCTCCAGTTCTTTACTCCCGAATTGGAACTGAACCAATTCAGTTTCTTCCCACACTACAATGAAAGAATGAAAGGGTATAAAACAAAGGATACTAAAAATAATACAATTAGTACAACATAATTAAAATATAAATAAGTAACAATGTTTAAAGAAAGGCCTTTAGTGCTTTTGGGAAGCTCCATTACTGCCTATTACTGAGGCAGTAATAGAGAAAGTTTCATCCCAAGTCACTGAAATGACTCTCCTGAGATGATGTCAGAGTGGAAGGCGAGAGAAAATGGAAGAAGAGATTTGCTCAGGCAACCTTGACCCCAAACAATATAAAAGTTTATAAGGAATGATCAGCATTTTGTTTCTGCTTTGGAAAATAAAGTGAGAGGAATTGACACAAAGACAGCACAGAACACAGGGAAAGCCTGGAGCTTTGTTCAGACCAAGCCGCAAAGGTTAAGGCCATTATTCAAACCATTCAACTCCTCACAATACCTTCTGCTTGATTCTAATGCTATCACTTCTAGGCAGTAAAAAAACAACAACAAGAGGATGACCACTACTTGCTAAGCTTTCAGTGTCCCTTTGCTGCCATCAATGGGCCACCCAGATTTAGCAACCCAAATTGGTAGCCCAAGTTGTTTTATAAAGTGGATTGTAAAATAATTGTTTCACAAACTAAAATTTAAGTGAATTAAATTCTTCTCCCTTTGGGACTTTAGACAAGTTTATTATTTACTAAATTTAACAGAAATGAAAAACAAGGAAGCACATCTCTCCCTTAATATCTAACAGCATAGCATTGTATTGTAGATTCTGTGGTATTTTCCAGAATGGCAAATATCACTTCATGTGTTTTAAAGTATATATGTGAAGTTTATATATCCCTTTATATGTGAGTATAAAGCATATTCACTGAAATAGCAGCTTCCATACAGTGTAAACTGTGAATATTCTGTACTGGGTTATTAGATGGGTAGGATTAAGATCAGTGGTGGGATTCAAATTTTTTTACTGGTTCTGTGGGCATGGCTAGGTGGGTTGGTGTGGCTTGGTGGGTGTGGCTTGGTGTGCACAGCAGGGGAAGGATACTGTAAAATATCCATTCCCACCCCGCTCCAGGGGAAGGATACTATAAAATCTCTATTCCTTCCCCACTCCAGAGGAAGGTTACTGCAAAATTCCCATTTCCTCCCGATCAGCTGGGACTTGGAGGGCAGAGAATATATTGGAGTGGGGCCAGTCAGAGATGGTATTTACTGGTTTTCCAAACTATTCAAAAATTCCACTACTGGTTCTCCAGAACTGGTAAGAACCTGCTGAATGTCACCTCTGTAACTAAGGCACAAACCAGATGAGTGATCTTGGTCTAGTCACTCTCCCAAGCCCTGGAATTGTCCAGCGAGTCTCCAAGAATTAGATACTGGTTCTCCAGGACTGATCAGAACCTGCTGAATACCACCTCTGATTCAGATGCTATTGACTTGGGGTGGGGGGAGGGAGGGAGGGAGGGAGGGAGGAAGGAAGGAAGGAAGGAAGGTAGAAAAAAAGTTTAAAAAGTTAAATTTTGTAGAAACTCCTACAAACGTTTCTAAGGAAGGTCTTGTTTTATTTCTAATCCATATTGTCCCTGAGAAAACTTGTATCCATATTTTTGAGTAGAGTTTCAGTCAGAAGTCTTGGTCTTCCTCAAAGCTGTAAGCAGCCCGTTGGATATTTACAAGGAGGGGGCAAGTGAGACCAAAGGATTAAATGAGCATTGTGACATCACACTAAAAGCTCTTATTACAATAAAAGGTATATAACATGTATATAAGAGGGAGAACTTGCATTATGACATTACAGTGTTTGTATCGTCCTGATGAAACCTTCACGTTTTGTGAAATCTTTTGCAAATAATTAAATATTTACTCATATAAATAATCCATTAAATATATTATAGTTATAATTGAAAAATAGTAACACGTTTTATAAACAATAAAGAAAATGAAGAATGGTATAGAAATTTCCTGCTAAAGAAAGTTTAGGCAGAAAAAGTAATAATCAGAGATTGGATATAGAAACTAGCTCACCCTGAGTAGTTAGCCTCCTACCCTTTGCTTCTCTTTTTCTTACCATGAAAGGGAAAGACATTAGATCAAACTACATTGATAAACCCACTGTTTTTATTGTACACAAACTTTGTCAGCAGAATACTGTAAGATCCTGCAATGTGTCATTATTTCCAAGGTTGCACCAATTACTGTCTTGAAAATCCCGTGAACTGACTAGTGGGGCTGTAAAATTATCAGGTTGGGTTTTTTTTATGGTGTTAAAACTCAATTGCAAAATTGGTCAAGGGTGAAAATGTCACCATTGCAGTCAGTAAAAATTTCACAAAGAAAGGAACAATAGACACTGAATACAATATATATCTGAATATTTCCAATGTTCATTATAAATTTAACTCTTAAACATAGATTTTATCAATTTCTTTTACTCAGCATTTAGAAACTGATTTTTTTAAATTTATCATTTATAAGCTTTCCAAGTGTGCCCTACTTCATAAATTTTGAACACTGAAAATTTTCTGAAGTTTTATTAATTTAATATATTTATAAGATCTTTTCAATTTTTAAACTCAAGTACCAACAATTCCTTTCAAAAGGAATGGAGGAAATGAGTTTTAGTCCTGCCTCAGTCATAAAGGCATGTTGGTGACTTGGGCCAATCACTCTTTCAGCCAACCACAATTAAACATGCTGCCAAAAATACCCCCCTCTCTCTCACACAGACATTTATCTATTATCTATTATCTATCTATCTATCTATCTATCTATCTATCTATCTATCTATCTATCTATCTATCTATCTATCCATCTATCCATCCATCTATCATCTATCTATCTATCTATCTATCTATCTATCTATCTATCTATCTATCTATCTAGTTATCTATCTAGTTATCTATATATCCACCCATCTTCCACCCATCCATCTATCAATCCATTATCTCAGTATATTAAATTCCTAATTGTTTGCTATTTGGAGTATTCTAAAAATACTATAAACCAGTTTAGGGATTTTTCCTCTAAATTTACAAAACAAACATAATCTATTTTTTTTTAGTATGGTAATGATAGATAGTTGAATTATAGATTAAACCAATCCTGAATCATGATTTCTATGCAGATATGATGTTGTGTGTACATTTCAAAAAGACAGAATGAATATTCAATTAAGTGAATAGATAGTTGTACCTGGCAGGGGTTTTAGATTTCGGTAGTCAAATACACAATAAAAGCAACTTTTGAAAAATCATAATTTATATGCATGCCACAAGAATACTTTACTCCAAATGTTTATAAAAACAAGCTTCAGTTAATTTCATGCTTAACAGAAATAAAAAGTAGTGCTTGCTATTCTTTGCTTTCACATTATAAGTTGATATGTTGATTAACCTAATTCAATTGAAAATTTCAAAACCGTTTTGATTAGTCCATTGTAATTGCAGATATTCCCATAAGGCATTTTTGTATGTTCTGCATGAGTTTCCACTTGTCGTTTCTACTGACACATCTTATTTATAAGTTAGGTATTCAATGCAAAACAATGAGTCATTGAATGGGTTTTGTCAAATCTCTATTTTTATCAGTCTTGACAGAAGAACTAATAAGTTTTATATTATTAATAATGCATTAAAAATTCCACCATCTTGTAGAAATAAGTGGTGTCCTTTTTTAAAAAGGAAAAAAGAAAGAAAGATTTGATATACTATCTTGCTTTTCTAGTGTATCAGGTAAATGTTATTTGAATAGCTTCTCATTGCTAGGAGCAGTGAGTCTTGAATGCTTCCATTAGCTGAACCAGGACAAGATTCTTGAAGCTGACGCCTGCAAAAGCTTATGGCAAGAAAGTCACTTTTATAAAATTATGAATACTGTCTAGTTAGTCTTCCCTTAGCTAGTCTAGGCCATTACTTTTTTCTGACAGATAGGATGTCTTCCTGTGGTATTTCATAAGCCCCTCAGGGCACTATTTGACTTGAAGTTATAAAAATTAACACAATTCATAAGCTTCTGCATGGTTCAATGTTTTCTGTAGGCTACAACTATGATCATCTTGTCAGGTATATACATTTTTCTAACTTTCTGAAAGCATAATCACTAAAACAAATGGGCCTTCTGTGTTTTGCTTATCTTACTGAAAACCATCTCTGCCTGTGTAAGCTTAGCAGCCGAGTTCAAAATATGTGAACAATGAAGTTACTGAACTTCATGACTGGAAGCTTTTCTTTAAAACTTCCCAATTATAATTTTTAGTGACAGTGGGAGAATAATGTACTGATATTAATTTTATAAAGCCAGTCACAGTACATAATTTTGTGCAGTTTATAACTCAGGGAAAACCTTTTAGTTGGGCTGAAGATCGACATCCCTGCTAATCAGTAGCAGTTGAGAAACAATAGCACTCAATCAATCAATGAGAGAGAGGGAGAGAAGAAAATAGGGGAAGAAAGTATTGCACTAGGAAATCACTGTGTCCATAATTCAAACCTCTAATTTTTCTTTGTCATAATATACTTTAAAAAATTTAAAATCACAAATGGACAGGGTGTTGGCATAAAAAATGATGGGGGAAAATGTGCTTCTAAGACAAAACTAGAAGCTCTTGATATTGCAGGATTGTTATTTATCCATCCAATAGTCACACACATTTACCCATGGACCAATTCTATATATGTATGTATAGTGTGTCATAGGAAAATTCCAAGAGGAAACAAAGACAACAACACAAGCAATAATTCTTACTTTAAGATCATAGGTTTATAGTTTCTAATAATTTGGAACATAAGAAATGACTAGATATAAAAGATATAATGGCAGTAATATACTTGCATTGGCAAGCCAATGCAATGTGATCCAATGACATATAGCAGGTCCTACAAGGACTGCTATAAATCAAAGGGTTCCAAGCTGATCTCAAACACTATCCTTTATACTTTTCTTCTAACCACATACACGCTTCACAACTTAACTAACCATTACTTTCTGTAAACACCTGTGTACATTACTTTTTCTTTCCTTGTTTTTAACAGTTCCATTCTTCCTGTTTTAATTGTATCCATATAAGTGCATACTTTGCAAAAACATGTTTCACAGTTAGCAATGGCTCATCAGGATTACAAATAATTCTGGTACAGTTTTAAACCATCTTAGCTGAAAACTTTGGTTCATATCTCTTTTTTCTGGGCTTGCTATCATCCATAGGACTTATTGAATCTAACAGATCAATAGACTATATTTTGACTATATTTATATTTCACAAGTGTGTGTGTGTGTGTGTGTTTCTAACACAGATCTATCGTGAGAACTTGGGATGTCCTTTGGAATGGAGAAGTGTGGCCAGATGGTAGAAAAGAAAGACAATAGTTGGAGTGGAAGTATTAGCAGGTCATATAATAAACATACCTTGGTATTCCACAGTCACTTAAGAACCACAATGAGGAGGCAAGAAAAATAACAGCATCTAATTACCACCAAAGGATCACTCAGGAAATCAGGTCCTGAACAGCTAGCTCAAAGAGAAGAACAAGATCCATAACCTCAACATGTACACCCCACCAGCAATTAGATACCATGACAGTAGAGTGTGCTGGCCAAGAAAGGTCATGGAAGTTGCTGTTGTGAAGATCCAGAAGCTCCTCAAAATCTACAGAGATTTCCACAACAAGTCCAACACTCAGAACCTGTACACCATTTGGAAAGAGGGTGGTCAGGGTCTGGTAATTATCAAAGTCACTATTCTGGATGAACCCCAAAGCATCCAGTAATACATCAATAAGATGACACCAAAAGATGTGCTGCTGAGTGTATACCTAAAACAGCAGCAGACAATAGAAGAAGATCAAGCAGAGGAAGTGACAAGGCCCTGCATGGAATGTTCTATCAAGAAGCTGAGGTGAGGGACATTGGAAAATCCTACTAGTGGCTGAAAAGGGCTGAATCAAAAGACATCAAGAGACAATCCAATGCACAATGGCAGAGTATAAGATGCAGACAGGTACTGGCCAATAAACAAGATATCATGGCAATAGATAAGGACTAGAAGAAGTTGTGCAGCAGTGCCAAGTGACAGCAACACTAGGAGAAAGTAGTATATGGTAGCTGAAAAAGTGTCAAGACATGAAGGAGAATGAGAAAAGATATACAGTATTTAGGGGGTGACAAGACTGAGCCTGAGGAAAGGGTCAAATGCATCATGAGCCCCTGCATTCCCACAAGATATCTAAGTCCAGCCCATCTTGAATGCATTCTTAGTTACCACTCATTTCCCTTAACTGTTATTAGCTCAGATTCTTGTGGAGAGCTTACTGTATGCCTGCAATAGATTTTCATGCCCATTAGAACTCTCTGAATCTCCTTATTTCTCTGGCTCTTTACAATGTAGAAATAAAGGCAAAAGTGATCCCAATGGGGGCTGTGACTCCTAAACTGAGAGAGCTGTTCAAACACTTCCTATGAAAGCATCAGAGCCCTCTGCTCAGAATTACAGTGCTAGAAACAGCTGTTACTATGCAGATCTCTCACACTCATAGAGGACCTGAAACTGAGGAAGACACAGACCAGCCATAGGGGTGAGAAGGGGATTTTTGTATGCTCACAATACAAAGGGACATACAAACTTTAAGACAAGAAGTGTAAGACTGTAATACTGGTGAACAGAACAGATAGAACACCATAGTTATAATCTCAAGTATGCTCCTAAATTAATAATTACGTAAATGAATTCCTGTTTTAACTTTTGAAAATAAATATTGCACACTAAAATTGTGGTTATTGTCTCTCAGTTTCTGTGGCTATTGTCTCCCAGCCAAATACTAACTAGGCCTAACCTTGCTTAGATTCTGAGCTCAGGCAAGGTTGGCTAAGTGTACACTCAGACTATAAATAGAAAATAAACATAGACCATCAAAGGGGAGGAGTGATTAGTCAATGAGAAGAAAATAAGTCACATGGTTGAAGTTTATTATGGTTACCATGTAACTTTCAAGGTTCTGTGTAATTACAGTGCCTAATTAAATGTTTGGGCATTATCAAGAGAAGAGACTGGCTTGAGAACAAGACAGCTGGAAATATATTGCTGCCAGCCCTGATGAATAATTGAATGTACATTTGTATCCACATATTATCTTGTTCCCATTTACATAGTTTCCAAGATTTTTCAGATAGATTCTCTTAGATACATGGGTGCCCTACATTCTTTCCTCTTTATTATACATTTAATAAAATGTTATCTGATGATCAACATTTGGCATGTTTCCAACATTGTTCATCTTTTCTGTAATGAGAACCCATCAAGCTAGTACAGTGTTGTTCTTTATAACTAAGTATAAAGCCATTCACCTCTTCACATGAAAGACTTGATCATTTCACTGACAATATGAGAAAAGATTTGTTCACTGACTCTAAATAGATAGTATGGTTTGTATTGGATTAGCATAGAAACCTCACTAAGTTAGGTAAATGAGAACATGATAGTCTTCTGGTGAATCAGAAGTAGAAATCACTTCCAAGCCAAGCCTGATTTCATCAGCCATTCTAACAAGTTTCTTGATGATCTTTTTCCTTGATTGCTAAGTACAATATAATCAGAGGCAGCAATAAGAAGTCCAACTAATCCAAATCCTTAGCAAATTCAGAGAAAATCTGAAATGGAACATGGAAGGTCTGTGTTATTATTTCCACTATAGATAACACTGATCCATGATTATATGTATCAGTATAAGGTATTATCCTCCTCTAAGTTAAAAAATGAATTAATATGATATTTTTCTATTCTCCCACATTATTATTTTTTTAAGAATCCAACTGGATCAGAAGCATAATAGAAGGCAAATTGCCTTATGGTCTCCACAGTAATCCACACAGTACTTTTTTTTACATTTAGCTTTGAATACATGAAATGGACTAATGTAGTTTGATATCAAATATTAAAAGTTCAACTATAAGTGTTATTTATGGTAGAGCTCAGAGTAAAAACATATTGTCAGCATGTCAAAGTAGGCCAGTCTAGAAAACTGAAGTTATGAATGCTAACACTATGTTTATTATAAGATTTTAAAAAATTGAATCTTGCAAGTCTGATTATACGTTTGCCCTCCCTCCACCTTCATGAGAATAAAGGGAGGACCAAGTCTAAGACACTTACTGAAATTATATTTCTGCTCCAGACTTAAATTTATCTGACTGTTTTCTTGGATGTGCTCTTCCTCCTGTTCCTCAGGGTTGTTTCTTCTGCCCAGTACATGTATAAGAAATGTTGGTTTGCAAACTTTACATTGCTCATTTGGTATTTTAAGTTTTAAGTTGCATCCATAGAAACTAGAATCATTGTTAAAAAAATAACCCAGATTTGTTTTGATGCACTCTAGTTTAGAATTTTGAACCCATGCACTGATACGTCTGTCCACCCATCCATCCTATCACTTTATTAACCTATGTAGTGACCTGTTGTGACTCAGCAGAAATCTTCTGTTAGTCTTTTCGGAATGCAAGATTAACGATGCAGCTGGGGCTCGTTAGTGGGATTTTAGAGATAAAAGGATGGATGGTGCCCTAGTTGCAGGAGTCAACGTTCCTTGATGGATCATCAATTGTGGTTTATGTAAGATACACTTGGAAAAGTGCTTTGTTTTCTGTAACCCTGATTCAAGAAGATACACTTGGAGAAGTGCTTTGATTTCTGTAACCCTGATTCTTAGAGACTTTGGAAGAAGTGCTTTGCTTTCGTTTTGTTCAACTTGTGTTGCCGTAAGAAAGATTTGTTTTTTATTCTGTTATCTCATTAGAGACTTTATTTATGTTATTTTTGGGCTCGAAGCCAGTCTGAGCCGAGAACTGATAAAGAAAGTTCCTTTTAAGTTTGTCTGCCTGCCGTTTGTTAACGAGCCGAGAAGGGGGGACAGAACAGTGACCATAATGAAATATTAACCTATACAGACAAATGTTCAGCAATTAATATGTATTGCTAATTTTAAAATCAGAATTATCTGCCGCTGCACTGCTTAAGTTTAATATTAGTTGACCAAACTGCAACTTGGCTGCAGGGATGAACATATTTTTCCCATGCAGAAAGGACAACCCATTCACCTTGATGTAACTTACACTGAATTCTATGTCTTGTGACCATTAATGAAATGAGTTTCCCTCCAGGGAAAGCACTGCAAGTGGGACGCCGTTTATTTGTAGATATTGATGAACTAACTTTCATTCTACTATATAGCCTTCATTTTTTATATCTGTTTCACTGATCACTGAAGGGCATTCTCCTACAAAGGTAGAACAGAGTAGTTATTGTGGTGACTCATCAGTGGATAAAAATATAATGCACTGGCAGTATCAGGCAAATATATGGATGGACTAGATTTCTGCTTTTTAAAAATGAAAGCAGCTTGAAGGATCATGACCTATTCTTTTCCAGTGTGACTTATTCTTGAGAGTGATTCAGAAGAATTGGGGAATTCTTGAAAAGCTAAACATTCTTCACTTCCTCTAACCAAAAGAATTGAGTATGCTTAAGACTAATGATCTCAATGAGCCTTAGTGTGCCCTACCTTCTCTCAGACAGTGACTTTATTCCCTTGAAAAGAACAGAGTAAGAAACTGAGTATCCAAAAGACTAATGATACAGTGTTGTGCAGTGGAAGGAAAAGATGAGAGTTGTTCTGTGGGATTACCAGGCTGCTACCTATGGACCTGTGAGACTGCTTTAGGTCTTTCTTATATTTTTAACATTTATCACAGTAAAATTCAAAACCCAGAAAGCCCATAAAGAGGACATTTGTGATTAGGCAATTTTCAAAATGGTAAGAAATTTAAAGTAGTATAAAATTAAAGAATAGGCAAAATTTGTTTCCTCTCATTTTTCAGAATACACATAAGGAAACAAACACAGATACATGACTGTTCTGTCCCCCCTTCTTCGCTCGTTAACAGACAACAGTCAGACAGACTTAAAAGGAAAGACCTTTATCAGCCTCGGCTCACGTTGGCTGCAAGCCCCAAAATAAACATAAATAAAGTCTCTGGCAAGAAGATAACAGAATGCAAAAACAAAGATCTCTTACAAAGCAAATCATTTCTCCAAGTGTCTCTTTGAATCAGGGTTACAGAAAGCAAATCACTTATCCAAATGTCTCTCACAAACAAACCACGACCGATGAACAATGAACCATGCACGAATGACGAACAAACCACGACCGTTGACTTCTGCAACCAGGGCATGGCACCATCAGTCCTTTTATCTCCAGACAACACTAACGAGCCCCAGCTGCATTGTTATTCCTGCATCCCGACTCAACTCACAGCAGACTTCTGCTAAGTCACAACACATGACTATGGAGGTTGTCAGTCATTGAGGTCATGGTGCTTTTTCAAAAGACAACTGGACTTTGTTTTTTTTTCTTTAAGAGCTTTTATTTTTCATCCAAGAAGCTTCTTTAGTTCTGATTGAATGAGTATGGGGAGAGATGCAATACTACCTATCTCCTGTTTACAACATAGTCCTTTCAGCAGTTCTAAGAAGGTTCCATACCTGTTTACACTATTCAAGTGACCCTGAGGGCACAGATAATTCTCCAAGTGCTCTCAATGACTCCCAGGAAGAGTGCAAACAACCAGATGACTATAAATCCTTCCATTTTCCACCCCTCCAGTCAGAGCTGAAATGGCTTTTTGAATGAGAAGCAAAACATCTCCAAGGAACAGCAAAGTCGATTTGCCTTTTGAAAAAGCACCCTTGGGAAAAACATAAATGCAGAGCCTCCCCACCACACACACAGAGAGAGTCTGTTTTCACTTTTTCTTTCTAGCCTACAATATTATTTTTTTCAAATAGTTAAAAAAGTCTTATGTTCCAAGAAATATAGATTATGAAAAGGTCATAACAAGAAATATAGGTGCAATATGTGTGTGTGTGTGTGTGTGTGTGTGTGTGTGTGTGTGTGTGTTTGTATCGGTATATATATACACGCACACACACACACACACACACACCACACAAAGTTTCTGTTTATTTCTCCAGGCTGAGGAAAAGGTATGGTAAATATTTATAGATGTGGGTTGTTGGCTTGTCTGAGTAGAATTAATTGCACAAATATTGATGCAGAAGGATCCACACTAGGTATTAAGATTTAGTGTCCTTTATCGGAAGCAAATAAACCCAAAGATGCAAAATCTCACACAACAGAGGATTGAGTGTATAAGCATGAATGTCACTCATGTCTCTATGTTATTGTTTGTTTATATACTTAGACAAAACATTGTTTAGCATTTCAAGGATGCAGGTGGGTTTCTTATTTGCTAGAGCTTTGACATTCTAAGAATACAGTTTTGGAATAAATCCCTGTCAGAAGAGAGGCATCAGGCTGATGGCCAGACACTCTCCTGTTACTGACAGCATTCATTGATTTCACTAGAACTCTGAATTATATAGTCTTCAGCGAGCTAAAACCACTGGTTTAAAATTGGTCTAATGTTCTGAGAGCTTTTTTTTTCTTTCTGATATTAAAATATAGACACTGTTGTACTGTAAGACTATGTTCTAGAATCATAGAATTAACTAGGATTATCTACACAAGCATTTGCAACAGTGTTGAATCCTCCCCTTTTAAGCATTGTGGGGAGGGTATTCATTTTTACTGTGATTTCTCTTCTCAATAAAGTAAATTCTAGATATGAATTTCTAATAACTAAAATATTTTGTGGGTTTCTGAATAACTAATTGTTGTGACTCTTTCAATAGCTTTGTAAAATATCAACAATATCATTTAATAAATGTTATTAACTCTACAGGTATAAAGCAATTCAAGTTGGTCTGCCATGTTCTCACGCAATTACTACGTATTACTTAAAATCTTATCATAAGGTAAAGTGTGTGTGTGTGTGTGTGTGTGCATGTGCGTGCACGTGTGTGCGTGCATGAGCATGTTAGCAAACACACCCAGTTTGAGTGATGGACCCAGGGAAACAATAAGAGTAGATTAAGAAGATTAGCCTTCAAAGTATTCAGAAACTGTCCTATGACTAGCTTTAGCTTTAACTATCCTATGACTAGTAATGTGACTTGTAAATCTGACTTGTAAATTCAAGGATTGACTTTATGAAACAAACGGGTTCTCTATCTTTCCATCCCTTTGATCATATTATAATTAAGGCAAATCTACATCTCTGACTAACTCATAATATACATTATGGTATATACAACAATTCATTTTGTGGCATTAATATTATTTTAAATTATTATTATCTAAATAAGATAATGACATCATTTAACATTTTATGTCATTTCAGTTTGATTAATTATATTGTACATGATAAAACTATACAACTATTAATTGTATCTCAACAATTAAAACAATGTGATAAATTATTATTAATAATAACAATAGCAGCAAATAGATGCAAATATTCCTTCCTTCTTTCCTTCCTTTCTTCTTTCCTTCCTTCTTTCCTTCCTTCCTTCCTTCCTTCCTTCTTACTTCCTAACTATAATATAATTAACAGCTGATGCCTATAAAAATAGACACTGATGCTTTTTCCTGGAAGGCTGAATATGATTTAAAAACATCAAAATGATAATGAATCTGAAATATTTGCAGATTTCCCATTAATTTATCAAATTGACTAGATCACATAAGGACAATTATTTTATTCTTTAACTTTCATATTTCCTATATTCCCAGATCAGAAAATAAGAGATTATTTTTGTCATACACCAAACTATTTCATATTCTGTGAACATTATTTCTGAATTCCCTGCTTTCCATCCCTGATACAGCCTGTGGAATACTCACCCTTCTGTGCCCAGCTAGCTCTCTCTTTAGCAAGCATGAGATACAATTTCTATGGGCTTTTCCTTCAGGGAAATCTTTCATGTTCATACTCCCCTTTTCTGTTAATGAGAAGCAGTGCATTGCAATACATAACTACATGTCTTCTCGCTGTAATGAAATTTTTTTTCCCCAGCTCTGCCACAGTCAGCTGGATGTTTTGGAGTTTCAAGAACCTTACATTTCAGAAGATATCAATACCTGTATTTATTCTTGTCATATTTGTCATACTACCAAAATGTCCGGATGACTCTATCCCTTACTCTCCATATGAGAGCTTTTGAATATGGTCATCTTGGATTTATTACTGACCTATAAGGTGTTATGGACGTGAATGTCATTTGGTGACATTTCTCAAAAATGACTCCTATGTTGTAGCCTTTCCTGTGCCTCTGAGATGGCCTACATATTACTTTACTATATTTTTCATAACTGAAACCTACCTATCCATGACTTTTAATTGTGGCCTCTTTCTACGCTTCTTCTGTTTCTTGCACATCATGAAAAATGGTTTTAAAAAAGGAAACAATACCATTCATTGCTGTGGGAAGTAACAGGAAGATAACTGGCCTAGATAGCTGCTCATATGGGATTCACTTTCATACCAATATTACCATTTGTACCATTTTATACTATCCATGATTACCAACTATATAGCCAAATACTTTCCGACCCTTCCTCATTGAAAGATCTCCTGTTTGCTTCAAAAATTCCAAGCCATGCAACAAAGAACATCTGGATAAAACCAAGATAGCTAGCAATCCTACTAATCATCATCACTAGTGTTCTGAACATTGTCTTTTTTAAATATGTTTGTGAGGGAACGAAGCAGGAGCCATGGAATCAGAGAGTAAGATGTTTATTGCGAGATGACAGCGATTCAAAACGTCCCTGCAACTGTCAGGGTATTTATACTCGAGCCCAAAGCAACTGTCAAATGACCAGCCAATCAGAGAGCTGGTAACAGGGAACATTTGCATATATAACACTCCTTCCCCCCCCAGTTATTTGCTTTGTGTGTTATTTATTTGCATTTTTTTTTGTGTTGTCCATGTTCACATTTACAATTCACTCCTTCCCCCCAGTTATTTGCATATTCATCCTCTGCGCATGCTTGGCAAGACCTTAGGGAAGATTTTTTCCGGTCAAGGAGGCTGGAGAGCGTACATGAAGTCCAAGCCTGTTGGTAACTTGAAATTGCGGTTTCTACGGGGGGGGGTTGCTGCGAGAAGGACTGGCGTTTTGGTTGTGTAAGCTGGCCCTGGAGGCGGCAGCGTGGAAGTTCCTGGGCAGGCAGGTGGCCTTGGGAGGCAGGCAGCCTTGTAATGCAGGTGGAGGGCGGCAGCGTGGATTGGCTTTGCTCGATCGGCATGCTGGCAGGGTTCCACTGTTGCTGGAAGGTTTAGCTGACAGGATTTCTGCTGACTTTTGCTCAGAGAATGGTAGGCTTCTGAAACGGCTGTGGAGGCTTCTGTTAGCAGCAGGCAGGCTTCTTAGGCAACAGTATCTGTTTATTGCAACAATACCGTTTGTAACAGTAGCAAACAGTAGACCAGACAGTCTCTAAAGTTGTGTCTGGTAGATCTTCTCAGCAGAGAGGCAGGCAGACAGGCAGCTTCATCCACGGTTGAGCCAACGCGATTCGTAGCTCGTCCCTGAGCAGAGGCGACAGCTCCAGCCAAGGTTAAGCATAGGTTGCCCGTCCCTTTGACTGAAGGAGTCCGTGCCTGTGGATCTACTCAGGTTGGCTTGATCGGAGGCGAAACCTGAGGCAGTGGCAACTGCTGCTGCAGCTCTGGCAGGTCTTCAAAGTATTTTCTGTTCGCGTTTGCTTGGTTGCGTTGCGACTGGCTTATTGTTTAGTTTTATTCTTACTCCAGGCTCTGCGGAATCGCGATCCCACCCTCGTCGCCAGCGTTATATATGTTTGTGAGGGGAAGACGCAGGAGCCATGGAATCAGAGAGTAGATGTTTATTGCGAGATGACAGCGATTCAAAACGTCCCTGCAACTGTCAGGGTATTTATACTCGAGCCCAAAGCAACTGTCAAATGACCAGCCAATCAGAGAGCTGGTAACAGGGAACATTTGCATATATAACAGTCTTTGACTTTCCATAAAGCTTCTCCCATTTATACAATAGCCTAAAATGTTGAATATCAAGATTATTATATAGTTTTCTGTCCTTATACCAAGGAATCCTGTCCCCTTTTGCCCGCAGCTTCCAACTATAATGAAACCATACATGATATTGGACTATTATAGATTTGTACAAACAGATCATGCCAAACAAATCTTATATTCTTCTTTGTAAAGTGACTAAATTAATGGACCAGCAAAATGCTGAGGATATACACGGACTCCAGTAAGGCATTTAATAAAGTAGACCATAGCTTATTTCTTGATAAGATATAAAAAATGTAGGATAGATAGCATCACCACCACCAGATAGATTTGCAATTGACTAACCAATTGCACCCAGTGTGTAATCCTTAATAGAATCTACAAGAAAGAAAGCATAAACTGGAGTACCTCAAGGTTCTGTCTTAAGCCCAACATCTTCATAAATGATCTAGATGAGAGGATAGAATGCATCAAATTCGCAGATAACATCAACCCGGTGACAATTTCTGACACTTTTTGAGGATAGACTTAAGGTTCAGAAGGATTTTTACAAACTTAAGCATTGGACCCTATCCAGCAAGATTTAGTTCAGTGGTGAGAAAAGTAAGATACTGCACTAAGGCAGGAAAAACCAAATGAATAGGAACAGAATAGGTGGTACCTGGCTCAACAATATGTGAGCTCTAGGTGTCCTCGTGGACCATCATTTAAGTATCAGTCAGCAACATGCTGTAGCTCCAAAAAAGGCAGAGAAGTCCTGAACTGCATCAACAAAGGGATAACTTCAAGATCACAAGAAGTGATAATACTGCTTTACACCATAGTGAGGGCACATTTGGAATACTTCATACTGTTTTGATCATCACAATAAAAAAAAAAGATGTTGAAACTCTAGTCAGACCTTAGTCTGGAGGCTAAATCATATGATGAATGGCTGAGGGAACTAGGTATGCCTAGCCTATTTAAGAAATGGATTAGAAGGAACATGATAAATACCTTCCAGTACTTGAGGGGCTACCAGAGAGAAGAGGAGCTTATTCTCCAAAGCATCAGAGAGCAGGACAAGAATTGTGGATGGAAGCTTGTTAGAGTAACATTCAGTCTAGAAGTAAGTAGAATTTTCTGATAGTGAGAATAATTAATCAATGGAAAACTTGTCTTCTGGACTTGTGGGTGCACCAACACAGGAGGTTTGCAAAAATAGAACAGACAACCATTTGATCACGATGGTATTAGGTCTCCTGGGACTGCAAGGTCTCTAAGTCCTTGTGATCCTATGTTCCAACTTGGACTAGATCATTTGCTCATTATGCAAACATACCTCTGACCCATTATACCCTTTTCATTCAATAGATAAAAAAGAGGAATCTGAGAGGAAATATATTTCATCTCTTCCTACCATGTAGCAGATTAAAATATTTAATTCATTGGAAAAACTAGTCTGAGAATTCCTAGGAACTAGATGATAATTTCCATGCTTCATGCCATCTCTGACAGTTACATTTGCACTAGACAGACCCAGACATCCAAACTGACTCTCCATTCTAGGTTTGGTATCAATGCACTAACTCTGAGGTGCAAAGAAGTTAAGAGAGAGGAAGAGCAATTATTCAAATTCTAAATGAACGAAAGTGTCCCACCTATGAGAGTTGGGGAGAGTTTTGAACTGGAAGAAATTGCTTCTGAATATGTTTTGGACAGAGCTTCCCTTCTTTCTGTCTATGATGGGCCAAGAAGAGATCAGAACAAAATGTCCTTCTACGTTACTGCAGTGTAGTTCATTCCAAGTAGAAATGGAAATGGAAATTCTTTCCCTTTCTTCTTTGGATGAGTGGGAGAAAGAGAAAGATAGTCTTCAGTAACTTTGCAAAGGACTAGATAAAAGGACTAGAAATTCTTTTACCACCTGTGTCCTAGACAGAAAGAAGGGGTGAAGAGATAAGCTCACAAGGAAGTGCTTGTTAACCCTAGCTAATGATTAGATAGATTAGATAGTACCATTATGTAGAGCTAGTCAGCCTTTGTGAAATACCAGATAGATGTTGGACATCTGTGGAATTCAAGTGTAAGGTCTCTACTGCAATCCAGGTCAAAATAGCCATGGACAGTAATATTCCATAAGTGGAATTAAGAGATGTATCTATAGTATATTCAAGTGGACAACAGCATCTGTGCAGATCCCAGCATTATCTTATGAATGATGATAATCATCCTAGATTGTATCCATGACAAAAATTACACCAAAAGGAGGGAAAAGAATACTGGGAAAGGTACATAAAGGTAAGTAACTTAAATTGTATATTTGGTGAATTGAGGATGAAACAAAGACTCCATCACGAGGGCAAAATTTCTAGTCATTCTTTTGTTGTGTTGTGTTGTGTTTAGTGATACATGAAGATGACCCATCTTACAAATAGAAACAGATTTCAACAAATGTACACGCTTATTGACAATAGACAATTATTAGAGAAAATAAACACTAAATATTTAACGTTTATTTTGAAAAAGGCAAACCTCTTTCTGAGTCATTGTCATTTTAATTGTAATGATCTTAATTTAGACTAAAATGTTACAATGGCTGAAAAAACCCTATGTGTCAAAATGGAGCAAAATCAGGTTAAGGAACTCTCTCTTAGGAAAAAGAAAAAAAATATTTTAGTTAGACTACAGGCCAAAAAACCAACAATAATAGTAAAATAAATTGCATTTTATAATAATTAAAAATATAAGGAAGTTTTTTGAAATTGTTATTATTACTACCCTGCTACTCTGAAAAGAAGGCATTATTGAATTCTAGTGATAAATTTAACTGGGCTATTGTTTAATTAGGTTCATTCAGTGCAGAGATGGTTTAGGTTTCTAATCTTGTAGGAGCAGTATATTTTTCAGAAAATATAATCATAATTAGGTTAGGCACATTCTGTTTCTGGTTCTATTCATGTTTCACAGAACTCTTGGAAAGCAAAACAAAACCTCTTCATAGTAGCAAGATAGTAATTAAATTTCATATTTTGCCAAGTAGAAGATTAGCTCAATTTTGCTTTTAGAAAGTGGTGAAAAAGTTGTAAATTTCAGTCCCCTAAGCAGTCTGTTAGAAGTAGAATCATCTGTTTCCTCCCCATTATTACAGTATGTTGCAAGTATAGTTTTCATTATGGTTTTTTTTAAAAAAAATAATAAAAACACTTCATTTTATAAGGGAAACACAAGAACAGCTTAGTAAAAAATTAGAGCTAGGAAGGTTGGGTCCAAATTGGGTCATGAAAAACAGACTTTAATAGAAAAGATTGTGAAAATATGGGAATGATACAGAAATGTAAATAAGGTGGATTTTAGCTAGCAGATATCTTGGTAGTTTAAAATAGATCGAAAATTATTTCACTGGAAATATAATACAAACAAAATTACATGTGGATAAGACAGCATCCATGTAGATTTCCATGAATTTAGCTTCTGAACAATTGAACTAAGTCACTCTGGATAATGAGATATGTGGCATATAAATTAAATGATTAACTAAATAAATAAAGTGCACACATTCTCCTGTAAGCAGAACATCAATAGATTAAATTTTGCTCTTCTTAAATTATATGACTAAATCTGAAATTTTAAGCAGCAACTTTTTTTGTCAAGTCTTACCTGGCTTTTTTTTTACCTGAAGAGAATTGAGATTGGGCCTAGAATCTCTACTGCTGAGCTGTGGCTACTCCCCATGCAATTAAAATCTTAAGGTTGTCTCTAATAATAAATGCAAAAGCTAGCTAAAAAAGCAAAATAGATTGAAGATGTTCTCCACCTAAAACAATTTTGAACTGAAACTCAAAGATCACCTGTTGATCCGTGTGATATTTTAAATGAGCAGAATGTTGGATTTTTTCAGTCACTGTATCTTGGAGAATGAGTTGTCTTACAGCAGAATACTTATTTATTTAGAAAATGACTAGCACTGAAGATGTTACCTAGTTGGATGGTGAAACATCTACAAGAGAATAACCAAACTCAGAGAGCACCATGGATTCCACAATTCAACCATGACTAAGGTGACCAGATTTTCAGATTGGTAAAGAGGGACACGATTGACGGGGGGGGGGACTTGATTAAAATTTTTATATTTTGACAAAAGGTCACAAAAGGCAATTACATGACCCCAGGACACTGAAACTATCATAAATACAAATCTGTTGCCAAACGTCAAAATTTTGATCACGTGACCATGAGGATGCTGCAATGGTCACTAAATGTGAAAAATGGTCATCAGTCACTTTTTTCAATGCCATTGTAACTTTGGTCACTAAATGAACTGTTTGAAAGCTAAGGCTAGCTTGCATTATAATGCTTTATGCTAGCTTACATTTTCAAGAGAGAGACGCTAAACTCCTTATTAGAATTGAAATAGAAATGAATAGAGTAGAGTAGAGTAGAGTAGAGTAGAGAAGAGTAGAGTAGAGTAGAGTAGAGTAGAGTAGAGTAGAGTAGAGTAGAGTAGAGTAGAGTAGAGTAGTTTATTAGCCAAGTGTGATTGGACACACAAGGAATTTGTCTTTGGTGAATATGCTCTCAGTGTACATAAAGAAAAATAAAATAGAATACATTCATCAAGAATCATAAGCTACAACACTTAGTGATAGTCATAGGTTACTAATAAGCAATCAAATAATACTAGGAAATATATTATTTGATTTTTAAATTATTAGATTTTCTTTCAAAGAAACTGAGTATGTACTTCCTGATTATGAAAAGTGCAAATTCAGTGTCAATGACTCCTGACTATTTAAAAAAAGATTCTATCCAAAATAAATTGAAATAAACCATTTTTAAAAATTCTATGCACAATAGTTTGAAATGGATTGTGCATAGAATTTTTAAAAATGGTTTATTTCAATTTATTTTGGATAGAATGTTTTTTTAAATAGTCTAACACAATTTGAAAAAAGAATACACACAGAATAAATTGAAGTAAAACATTTCAAACTAATCCACACAGAATAAATTGAAGTAAAACTATTTTTAAAAATTCTATGCACAATACATTTCAAAGTATTGTGTATAGAATTTTTAAAAATGTAAGTCACAGTCATATATCCACAAGATTCTGCAAATGGCTATAAATTTGGGTCAGTTATGGAGTGACTGCAGGGGAGACATGAGGCGTCTGTCATAACTTTGAATAGTCACTCAGTTACCAGGCATAAGTCGAGGACTACCTGAGCAATCCTGCCTTCCAAATGCCAGGTAGCTCCATCAACAATCCTTTTCCTTTTCATGTTTTTGTAAGAAAAATATGATGGAAAAAGAAACAATAACTATTGTACATTTATTCCAGGACATACACAAAGTCACAGGAATGGATCATTAATGAGAGCACATTTCCACCAATTAATCCAAAAAATAAAGCAGCAAGGATCCCACTATCTTGTTCTCTTTTGGGGGGAAAGGAGGAGAAAGGACAAAAGGAGAAAGAGAGAGAAAGAGGAGGTGGGGGGATAGTGGGATCCTTGCTTCACCAAGCTCAGAAAGCAGCAAGGATCCCACTATCCCCCCACCTCCTCTTTCTCCCTCTCATTCTCTTAAAACAAATGTGTAATTAGGTGGCTGGCCTTTTTGAAATAGGCTTTCCAATTCATGTCCCATTGATCTAAAGCATGGAGGTAAATGCACTTTCTTCACTATAAACAAGGATCAAAGTTCACTTTTTATCGGTATAAACTTTATATAACTAATTCAGAATTAATCCTACAATATGTCCATAATTATACTAAATGATTCCAACAATTTGTCAGTAATGTTTGGATAGATATGAAATCAGCCAAATGGAACACGTAGTTTACAAGCATCAAAGTTATGGCCAACTTAAAATTCTCTGTGATTTGTAGACAATTATTTTTTCTTTTACTATGCTCCAGAGGCTTATTTTTTATATTCCTGAATTTATAATTCTGTTTGGAACAAGATAATAGAGTACAATTAGAAACTTACCATATATTTTTAGAACTTGTAGATGAGTGTATCTAATAAGATTAAACAGGAAACAATGGAAATTCATGCCAAACAAATTGTCCAAGAGAAGCTTGTGTATTGTAGGGTTTAATAAAGTTGTAGCTTTCTTATATGTCCTTCATCTGTTCATGCCTGTAGACACACACATGCAATTGTGCTAATTTCATTAATACTGTACAGAAACATAATGTATTCATATTTTCTACCAGGTCAGCTTCACTCTGCAAGTATATGAAAATACAGGAAGGCTTTCTGGTGGAGTCTAAAACCTTGGCTCTGCCAGTGGCCCTAAGCCTCCATTAGAGGCATTCTAGGCTTGGGGTGGCTGATAGGGTAGAGAGACGATCCCCACTGCTGTGACAACCATCCTCTTATTTCTTTTTTTAATGTAATGTTTCTAACTTTAAATATTTTGTATTATCTTTTTTTTTCATTTTTATCATTCAATAGTCCACCCAGGACTGCTGTAACAATGAGATGGACTGCACATAAATTTAATAAACAAACAAACAATACATCCCATCAAGGAAGCATTATACATTCCAGTCGAGAGAAGTTACCTGAGGATGGTTGTCACAGCAGTCCACTACAAGTTCAAAAGCTCAGAAAACTAAACCCCTAGTCCCTAGTCCCAGTGACCAACCCAAATTGAATCATGCAACATTATTCTGGTACACATATTTTTGCCTTTGTTTGTGAACAATTGGTTTAATAAATAAAATAAATCTGATTATATTCTGGGGTAGTCCAATGGACATTAGTAGGGAAAAAATTCTGCAGTCTGGGATGGAGAAAATGAAGAGAAAACCCTCCCATGGTGGGAATTTATTCACATAAAGTTGAATGTAGAGCATATGGTTTCTTTATTTATTCATTTGGCAAACTTCTGTTTTTAGAAATTAGCTTCATTATTCCAAATGATCAGAGTGGCAATGGGTTTAAATGAAAAGATCCTACCCATATGGCAAGCTAAAACAAATTATATTCTGATGGGCATCATGTAGAATTTCAAAAATGGAGAAAAATATGTCACTTATTCTATACTAAAACTAAAGGTAACAATATCCTTAAGTTTGATTCCTGATCACTGTATGGACACAATTACATATGTGGGGTTTTTTTTTTGGGGGGGGGGGTTAACAAATGGTTAGGTAACACTTTCTGGGATGCCTATTGACTTCCAAATGTAGCTTACAGCTCTGTAAGATTTTGATGGAATTTCCCATTTAAATACTAACCATATCTGACTCAACTTTTGACTTGCCTCTTTCTTTTTCTTCCAGTAGGAAGCATTTTTTTAATATTACAATCTACTTGATTATAAAATTAATTCTAAATAATCTTTGGGAATCAAAAAATGCCACCAAAGGGACCTGCAATTGAATCTCACATGTATTTTTTATTAGTTTTAAACTGTTTTGAAAATTAGTTCTGCAGCACTACTTGGATAACTTGCTTTTAGTGTGAGTGAAAATAACATAAATACACTTGTAACGTTGAAGTCTAGAGTCCAAATCTTCTTTAGGTGGTTATTTTCACCTTAAGCTAAATGTGTATGGAACTTTCACAGTAGTATTCTCTGGTGACACTTTAATAGCAGAGCAGATGAAAAGTTATTAGCAGATGACTCCTATTGAATCTTGCCTCTTGAACAGAAACTCAGTAATGTAGATAACTCTTTCTGGAACAGATGGATTACTCCAGCTGAGATTCTTGAATTAAAGAGGAAACAAATAAACTACAAACCAGCAGATGCACATTATGTATTTACCTTATCCATTCTTTTAAAAACACCTTTTAAATAAATTTTATTTTTCCCCCTGCAGGTTAAATTAATCTATGGTTAGTTGGTTTTATTTCCTCCACCGCTGAATGTGAAGCTGGGAAAGAAATATTTCTTTCTGGAGGGAATAGGAAAGTATAATATGTTGGGACACATTGTTTATATGTATTTAAAGGTTATCACATCCTATTCACTATATTGATAGCCCCAACTGACATTTTGCTGCTCTTCTCAAATGATGCATGTCTTGTTCATTGTGCTATGCAGAGTCAGCTGTCAGGCAGTGCATCAGGGGACCAAAACCCATTTTCTTTTTCTATTTGTTTGCACTTCCAGTACACAGAAAGAGAAGCTTTTGAATTTTTGAATTTCTTTGCAGGAGAGAAACTAATAATCTGAATTTCAAACTGCTTATCACATTAACAAATCCAGAAGCAGCTATAATGTGTTCATTAAAGACAAATTGTAGAGTTCTTAGGAAGTAATTTCATTTATGGAGAATGAGATTAACACCCCTCTTTTTTTAAAAAAATGTTGTGCCTTTGAAAGAAGGTATCTATTAGGTAAGATAAAGGCTCCCATTGCACATATGTGCTAGTCGTTCCCGACTCTAGGGGGTGGTGCTCATCTCCGTTTCACAGCCGAAGAGCCAGTGCTGCCTGAAGATGTCTCCGTGGTCATGTGGCTTGCATGACTAAACGCTGAAGGTGCACGGAACACTGTTACCTTTCCACCAAAGGTGGTTCCTACTTTTTCTTCTTGCATTTTTACGTGCTTTCGAACTGCTAGGTTGGCAGAAGCTTGGACAAGTAATGGGAGCTCACTCTGTTACACAGTGCTAGGGATTCAAACTGCAAAACTGCCAACCTTTCTGATTGACAAGCTCAGTGTCTTAGCCACTGAGCCACCACATCCCACCACAACTAATAGCCACCTATTAATCATAATAATTATACAGAATCTTCATTATGATTTGATTTTCTATTGATTAGTGCAGAATTGATCTCAGATTTTTTTTAAAAAAAATCAGATTTGGATATTCTTACAAACATGGAACCCCTTAGTTCATGAGTTTAAATAGTGTTCATAATTTTATGATATACATTAATGTTCAAGAATTGCAAAGATCTACCTGGGGCAAAGAAATAGAAACCTTATCAGAAGTTTGGGGGCAAACCTAGCGGAGTTGGCAGTGGAGAAAGAAAAAGAAGAAAAACTGAAAAATAAGTGAGCATTTAGAACAACTTAAAAACAAGAGAATAAGCTTATCTATATTGAAACTTGTTCTCACCCTTCACCCCAAAAAACAGCACAAGTATTAAAAGGTGCTACTACTGTAATGTCAAATATAAGTTCACTGCAAGAAACAAATCAACTAATGTTCAGCATGACTGCAGCTATAACTAAATACTGGAATGCAAATCAACAAATAGTGCATCAGCAAAATGGAACATCAGATTGGAAAATAAGATCAATGTCCTATGATCAGATGCAAGCAAGCTAGTACAGATGAAAGAAAAGAAACTGAAGAACAGGAAGATTAAAGAATATCTGATCAAGAAATATCACCTAAAAACAATGAAAATGGAGCATTGGAAAGAACAAAACTTGACAAAGAAGAAACAGCGCAGTTCTGGACAACCCAAAGAAATATAAACAGAATGCAGCCTGGCAAAAGGAGGTACATCAAAATAAAAAAGAAATAAAACTAAAAATTATACTAACATCAGAAATGGAGAAAACAACTGGTCAACATCAAATAAAGATGAACTTCACTGTTTTTGGTTGAAACATCTGACTGGTCTGCACGCATTCATTGCCAACAGTTTTTCAACATACTACAAGGAGGAAAATTTGAAGACTGCTTAACATTTGGGAGATACAACAAAAAGGGCAGGACCAGGTAACCACAAGCCAATGACCTGTTTATCAACAACTTTTTTTGAGGGGTTGGGAGAAAGGGTTCATTTATTCCTCCAAATTGTACAATTTTCTTTTAGAAAACAACACCCCCCCCCTCCAGTCCAGGGCATCCATGGGAAGTGCAGCTAAGACACCTAGGCACTAAGGCAGGTACTAGTAGGCAGCAGCCACCAGCTCTCCTCTGCCTCTTTTGCTTTCCAGCAATGAAGCTGCACCATGGAGCCCCGGCTTATTTTCTGCCAGGCTCCTCTTTGAACTAGGTGACAGCCAAAGCTGTCACAGATCCCCTGTTGGCACCTTCTTCTTCTTCTTGGGCTTTTCATCTTCTTGTAGAATTGATGGATACGTGGCCTCCTTCTTTAGACATCTGACAAAGTCACTCACCTCACATACACCTCCTTGTATTTCTTTGGACTTTGCTTGCTACCAGCAGAAGCAAAGAAATTTGGGTGGAAGCCTTTGACTGAATATTGTAAAGGCACATCATTGGCTGTGGCATCCATCTTAGCTATGACAATGTGGCGGATCTTTGTTAAGCTTCATCCAAAGCTCCTTATATTTGGGTTCAAAATTATTGCAATGGCTACACCATGGGGCATAGAACTCTATAAGCACCTCCTTACTCTCCGTGTTTACGCTTTCATCAAAATTTTCAGCCACAACTACCTTCACCTTATCAACAACTTATCAACAACTTTCAAATTGTTAACTGGTGAGGTAGCTGATGCAGTCTAACAGCATCTAGTTGAAGACAGTATTTTACCATCTGAGTAGAAAGGAAAAAACCAAAAACCAAAAGATCAGCTCCTAACTGACAAGATGATTCTGGAAACCTGTAAGAGAAGGAAAGCCAACGGGAATGTAGATTGGACTGATTACAAGAAGGCATTCAACTCTACACCACTTTGACTGGATAATCGAGTGACTAGAAATAATAGGAGTAAAAATATCAGAAGTTTTATGCGAAGATGAATGGCACAATGGAGGCATACTTTTCTTCTTGTTTTACTTGAAGTAAAACTCTGCTCCTTTCCTTTGTGGCAAATACAACCTATCAATATTATGACATACATGTAATGCACAGTAAAAAGTCATTAGCTTTCTTCAGTTTTCTTTTTGGTCCAAACTTCAGCTTGTTCCAGTAATATATTGTATCACAGATATGGTTCAGGTATTTATGGTTTTGGCAATATTTTCACCAATTTTGCCCTTAGCACTTTTTTGAATATTTGGATGTATTCTTTACTAATCACATTTTTAAACTGTCTATGCTTGTTGTTAACCAAATGTAAGAAGCACAGAGATTTGAAGACTTCAATCTGATGGCTTTTGATGGTTTGATCATTGGACATTTCAGTTGGATAATTTTAATGAGTTTACCCATATTTATTGTCACTATAGCACATTTCTCTAGGCCCAATTTCATTGCTGCATCTGTGTTAAAAGTCTTATTTGTTAATGAGTAGATTTCAATTTCTGATTTTCCAGAAAGCTTCCATTTCAATCCATGCATTCTAAAAATTCTATTGCTGTCTCTTCATCATGCATTTTTAATTTAAATTTAAAATGCATTACTGCACCTATGCATGATTTGCCAATTGCACAGCGGCAGATAGTACAGCACTCCAGAAGGTTAATGTCATTGCCCAGAGGTTCCTTGCAGTGGTGGGTTGCAGATGGTACATCCCGGTACGGGCGTACTGGATCCTGCCCGAAACACCGGGTACCGTTCTGGTATGGTGCTCCGGAGGGCCCACGCGAGCTCCTTACCTGTCCTTTAAAGCCTTCAGTGCTTCCATGCATGTGTATGGTGTGTACAGCACTTCTGTGATGCTCTGCCCAGCAGCTGGAGTGTCGCAGAAGCTTGCAGAGGGATCACTGGCAGGTACGAAGCATGCGTGCACTGCACATGTGTGTTGTTTGTCCATGTGGACGACGCCGGGCCCGTTCCAACCGTACTGGTTGGAATGGGATCTAGAACCCACCACTGGTTCCTTGGTTGCCCTGTCCCCTCTTTGGAAGAGCTGTATAGCTCCCGCTGCCTTAAGAAAGTTCAAAACATTCTTAAAGATCCATCTCATCGTGGACACCCTTTTTTTGAACTATTACCATCTGGCAAACAGTACAGTACATAAAAGCAAGACAAATAGGCTGAAAAACAGATTCTATCCCAGGGCAGTAATTATATTGAATTCTACTGTATAGTGCAATAGTAATACAATATCAGGTTTTCAATTCAATTGTATAGAATGTGAAGGATGTGTATTTGTGTTTTATTTTTATAATTATAATATACACTAAAGATGGTATATAATTTCATTGTACAAGGTGCAATGACAATAAAGAAAACTAAAAAAAGCATGAAATATTTCAAATGAAATTTAAAACATATTTTCTGAAAAAGGCGATAATTTTCTAATAGTATAATAGGATAACTAATGAAAGGGTGGGGAAAGGAAAGGTAACCTTATAGGACAGTTAGGAAAAAAGCAGAAAGTCATAAAAGCAGTGTCTCAGTTTAAGGGATAAATAACATGAATAGAATAGAATAGAATAGAATAGAATAGAATAGAGCAGAGCAGAGCAGAGCAGAGCAGAACAGAATTCTTTATTGGCCAAGTGTGATTGGACACACAAGGAATTTGCCTTTGGTGCATAAGCTCTCAGTGTACATAAAGAAAAATAAAATAGAAAACATTCATAAAGAATCATAAGATGCAACACTTAGTGATAGTCATAGGTTACTAATAAGCAATCAAATCATACTAGGAAAAAATAAAACAATATAACAATATAAAGATACAAGCAACATAGTTATAATAAGTGG
This sequence comes from Thamnophis elegans, assembly GCF_009769535.1. Classification (NCBI taxonomy): domain Eukaryota; kingdom Metazoa; phylum Chordata; class Lepidosauria; order Squamata; family Natricidae; genus Thamnophis; species Thamnophis elegans. The sequence goes on from NC_045542.1 coordinate 70,110,064, forward strand.
GAAGAGCTAGGTACTAGGAAGGAAGAGAAGATTAATAATAATACAGTCTTAGTAGGTAATGTGACAGTGTTATGGGAATTAATTGTTTAGCAGAGTGATGGCATTTGGGGAAAAAAACTGTCCTTGTATCTAGTTGTTCTGGTGTGCAATACAGTGCCATTTTTGAGAGTAGAAGTTGAAACAATTTATGCCCAGGATGTGAGAGATCTGTAGTTATTTTCACAGCCCTCTTTTTGACTCATGCAGTATACAGGCCCTTAATGGAAGGCTGGTTGGTAGCAATTGTTTTTTTCTGAAGTTCTAATAATCCATTGAAGTCTGTGTCTGTCTTGTTTGGTTGCAGAGCCAAACAAGACAGTTATGGAGGTACAGATGACAGGCTCAATAATTCCTCTGTAGAACAGAATCAGCAGCTCTTTGGGCAGTTTGAACTTTCAGAGTAATAATAAATAATGTACAAACCCTTTTTCATTATAATAAGTGTTAATTTTCAGATGTTATACAATTCCTGCATTCCTTTCGTTACTTTATGTGAATAGTTGCACAACAAGAAAAAGACCTTATTATTAAAAAAAAAAAAATCACAAAGATTTGCATTAATGTTGTAGGTATAATCAGGAATTGAATCCAGATTTAATAACACTTTCTTCAACCATTGCTTTATGTATGCCTTCTAGCCTGGAAAAAGTGCTCCATGCAAGTCAGAGACTTTTATATTGGTGACCTTAACTTAATTTTTTTCTGGTGAGTGATTAGCTCTGAATCCAAGTCATTGTTTCGATCTTCAAAATCTAACTATCTGCCAATGAAAAATAAAAATAGCAAATCCCTACATCTTTCTGAAATTAATAGAAAATGTTGCCTAAAAGCTGGTCCTTTCCCTTCTATACATTTCCATTCAAAATGCTATTAAATTTTGAGTGCCGCCTCAATGAAGAACGTGAGCCTTTTTTCCTCAGAATATTTCAAGCAGATGTAAAAGTGCTAAATATTATTATTACTGTCAATTTTCAGAGCACAAAAGACTGCCATCAATGATTTAGTTTAGGCTTTGAAACACCTCTTACGTTTTTCCCGACCCAGTGATGTTGTTAGGCTGCTTAAATTACATTGCCTAATATATGTACGCACACATGCAAGCTAATAATAATAATTATTGCCTCAGAAAGGCATAACCTCTTATGCACTACTTATTTCTCAAGATATTCTGCCAACATTCATTTCTTGCTCTGAAATGTGGAAGGGAGAAATAATTGATGATCCTGGTTGGATGGCAGTTTGAATTATCTAGTGGAAGAATTGCATTTTTAAAGCTCAATGTCCACATAGTTTTGTTCCAACTTGACCTGCATAAAAGTGTGTGAATCATTAAGACTCCTGTCCAAACTCAAGCACCAATATAATATCAAGGCAGTAACAAAAGAAGAACCCAACCATAACTTTTCAGCCTTAGACCAACCTTGTAAACAAGTAACCATGGAGATAGTACCAAATGAGCCAAAGATACAGTACAAAAATTCAGCAAAGTTTGGACTCCTAACGGAAAAAATATACTTGCTCGAAAGAGAGATTGTATTTCAAATACAACACTTAAACCAGGTTCAGAGTAAGAGCTTTGAAATTGCTTTAAAAGCTTTTTTTTTAATACACAGTCAGAAAGGTGAATAGTCAATCTGGACACTTTGCAGAATTCTGGAAGACCTGAGGCTTGCACACACACACATACACACAAACATAAAGGGATGTGCTTTTTTCTCAAGAGGCAATACATAAGAATTGTAGAAAAACCTAAAATACTAAAATCAGTCTTTGGAATATGGAGCCATAAAATGAGAGAATGTAAGGGTGGAATTTAACCTTAAAGATCATTAATCTAGTCTTCAGTCCAGTGCAATAATCATAGACAGCATCCCTTAGAGATTGTCCTCCAGATTCCCTTTAAACAAATTCCCCAGCAACAGAGATAGGAAAAAGATCTGTTCGTTTTCTGAACAGCAATTACCAATAGGATATTTGCCCTGATGTCTAACTGAAATCTGCTTCCTGTTAATTTAAACTCATGGCTTCTTTTTCTTTGTTTGAGAAAAGCTCTGAACAATTTGGCCTTGTGTTATATATAGGAAACCTTCAGATACTTGAAAACTACTATAATGCTCACTGTTCTCCAAGATAAGCAGACCCATTATGCATAAGCTTTTTTGTTTTCAAGCCACTTTTGCATCTTACTTTCTCTCCTCTGGACATACCACGATTTATACATTTCCTTCCTACAATATAACATTAGGCTGCAGGAGGGGGTGTTCACTGTAGCAGCTCCCCTCCTCTGGAATTGAATGACGCTGGAGCATGGATAGCCCCATATAATATATACATTTATATATACATAAATATATACATTTTCTTTAGTAAACATAAAAATTCAATATCTAAATAAATAGTGTGTTTTCTGAATACAATTAGTTTTGAAAAATAATAATAGTAATAAAAATACTATTGATATTATTGATAGTAATTGCATAATGATGATGATGATGATGATGATGATGATGATGATGATGATGACGACGACGATGATTAAAAGATATGAAAACCAAGTAACTCAATTCAAGGAATCCAGACTGACAGGCACTTGGTCCACAACACACCTGACATAACAATAGTTGAAAAGAAAAAAGTATGGTTCATTGACATTGCAATACCTGGAGACGCACAAATTGAAGAGAAACAGCAAGAAAAAAAATCACAAAGTACCGGGACTTGCAAATTGAAGTTGAGTAACTGTGGAAAAAGAAATTGTATGTTGTGCCGATTGTAATTGGAGCCCTTGGAACAATACCTAAATGGCTACCTCACTATTTGGAAATTTTAAATTTATCAGACTTGAACATTCTGATTCTATAAAAAACCACCCTACACAGAACAGCTTATATCCCCCGACGTTACCTTAACAGTTCCTAGGTCCTTGGTTAGGACTCGAGCTGTTGAGCTACCAACCAGCCACAAAGGCTGTGTATCTCACAAAATATTAACATAATAATAATAATAATAATAATAATAATAATAATAATAATATATGGATGATTTGAAACTCTATGGAAAGTCAGAAATAGAAATCCAATCATTGACAAACACAGTCCGAGTATTCAGCACCGATATTTCAATGCAGTTTGGCATGGAAAAATGTGCCACTGTATCCATAAAAAGGGGCAAAATCACTGCATGTGAGGGAATTGAAATGCCCAATGGCCAACTAATTAATAACTAACTAGTTATTAAATGACAGAGCCAGGCTCTGTAGCTTGGCAGACAACAACAACAACAACAATAACAACAATAATAACAACAACAATAATAATAATACACATATAATTATAACAACTGGCATTAGCAAAAATATTATATCCTTTACTGAAAAGGCGATGAAACAATGGAGAACTGAGTTGGCAGTAGGGAATGAGATCTACGGAATGGTTAATATCAAGCGAGGAATTTTCCAGGGTGATTCACTTTCACCTCTTCTCTTCATCATCACAATGATCCCACTATCAGTAATCTTGAAAAAAATGAAATTAGGCTACCAAACAGCCAAAGAAGCTGAAAAAATTTCACATTTACTATATATGGATGATTTGAAACTCTATGGAAAGTCAGAAATAGAAATCCAATCATTGACAAATACAGTCCGAGTATTCAGCACCGATATTTCAATGCAGTTTGGCATGGAAAAATGTGCTACTGTATCTATAAAAAGAGGCAAAATCACTGCATGTGAGGGAATTGAAATGCCCAATGGCCGACTAATTAAATGCAATGAAAATGAAGCCTACAAATACTTAGGCATTCTGCAGTTAGATAACATCAAGCATGGAGAAGTAAAAACTATTGTCAGGCGAGAGTACACCAACAGAGTTAGGAAAATTTTGAAATCTAAATTGAATGGTGGAAATACAATCAAGGCCATAAATACCTGGGCAATACCAGTTATAAGATACACAGCTGGTATAGTTAACTGGACACAAGCTGATTTGGACATTTTGGACCGAAAAACCAGGAAACTAATGACAATGCACTACAGTTTACATCCACGTGGTGATACTGATAGACTCTACCTGCCCCGAAAATCAGGTGGCAGAGGATTATTACAAGTGAAGCAAACAGTTGAAGAAGAAAAACATGCACTGGCTGATTATTTAAAAGAAAGTCAAGAACATCTATTAATCGAAGTAAAGAACAAAAATCTACTGAAGGCCCAACAGATGAAACAAGAATACAGAAAACATGTGATAAAATCAAGAATGGAGAGTTGGCAGAACAAAGCACTGCATGGCCAATTTCTGGAAAAAATAAAAGATAAAGTGGACAGTGAACAAACTTGGTTATGGTTAACAACAGGTACATTAAAGAAAGAAACAGAGTCACTAATCCTGGCTGCGCAAGAACAAGCTATCCGCACAAATGCCATTAAGGCCAAAATTGAAAAATCTTCTGATGATGCCAAATGCAGACTTTGCAAAGAAGCTGATGAAACTGTTGATCACATCCTCAGCTGCTGTAAAAAAATTGCGCAGACTGATTATAAATTGCGGCACAATTCAGTAGCACAAATGGTCCACTGGAATTTGTGCAAAAATTATAATATTAAAACAGCAACAAACTGGTGGGAACATCAGCCTGAAAAAATCACCGAAAATCAGATGGTCAAGATCTTGTGGAATTTCCATATACAAATGGACAAAATACTAGCGCATAATACACCAGACATCACACTGGTTGAGAAAAATAAGGTCACAATCATAGACATCGCAATACCAGGTGATAGCAGGGTCACTGAGAAGGAACATGAAAAAATCGCAAAATACCAGGACTTAAAAATTGAAATTCAATGACTATGGCACAAACCAGCAGTGGTAATTCCAGTGATAATTGGCACACTGGGTGCTATTCCAAAAGCACTGGAATTACATTTAAAACAGTTAAAAATTGACAAAATCACCATCAGTCAAATGCAAAAAGCCGCACTGCTTGGATCTGCGCGCATATTACGAAAATACGTTACGACGTCCTAGGCCCCTGGGTGGGGCCCGACTAGTAACCAATGCCAAATCTGGCGAAACAACTGGCCGCTGTGATACAATTGTATAATAATAATAGCAATAGCAATAGCAGTTAGACTTATATACCGCTTCATAGGGCTTTCAGCCCTCTCTAAGCAGTTTACAGAGTGAGCATATCGCCCCCACAGTCTGGGTCCTCATTTCACCCACCTCGGAAGGATGGAAGGCTGAGTCAACCTTGAGCCGGTGAGATTAGAACCGCTGAACTGCAGATAACAGTCAGCTGAAGTGGCCTGCAGTACTGCACCCTAACCACTGCGCCACCTCGGCTCTTATAATATTATAATATTATTATTATATTATTATTATATTATTATTATTATAATAATAATAATCCAGAAGTTTGGATTTGAGTACAACAACCTAGGAACATCAGGTTGAGAAGGTTCTAAAGAATGAAAAGTCAAGATCTTGTGGGATTTCAGAATTCAGACTGACAGGCACTAGACAGGCACTGCCTACAATATACCTAACATAACAATAGTTGAAAAGAAAAAAAAAGTTTGCTTCATTGACATTATTATAGTTAATCATTCTCTTAAACTTTTGAGATTCTAACGTCTGCTTCTGTTAACTAACAACTGGTAAAATGATGGCCCCTATTCTTATGGCCTTTTGGAAGCAATGAAAATACAGCCCTCCCAGAGAAAGTTTGAAGATTAGTTTTATATAATGGTGCCATTTTCTGCAATTGTATGATTTGAGCTTTTTTATTATAGTTACTACTTTAATTCACTTTAATCTAACTTTATATCCAATTTTTATTATGTAAATTTGGTAAGCTGCTTAGAATCTAATTGGTTTCAGGTGGTAAAGTAAATGTAAGACATAAGTAAGTATCACAGTAAGGGACTTTAGATCTCCTCAAATTCTCAAATTTATTGGTCTGACTTTAAGAACCTACAGTCATTCTTCATAGCCATAACTATCTCTTTACATGTCTTGGATTTATAATTTAACTCATTGCCCTTTTTTTGCTTGAATGAATGCGCTAATCTGATTATTTCAAATACTGGACCTTATTTGGTTGGTGCCAAAGTACTTATTAATACTTTGTGATGTAAACAATCTGAAATAGTTATGAGTCTCTGTTGTTTGGCAATTAATGTGAGCTTTGAGCTCTCTCTTTATTTAATCAACTTACCACATCTGATTGGTTCATGATAATATTAATAACGAGAGTGAAGAAGTTCTCAAAGTCCAACACAGTACAGGCAATAGCATCAAGACAACTAACACCTGGGCAATTATCTACACAGCTGGAATAGTGGACTGGACTCAGGCAGAATGAAAAGAAAAACCAGAAAAATAATGAATTGAAGAAGAAAAAAGGGCTTCAAAAGACTATCTGAAAGAAAGTAATGAAGATGCACTAAAGCTGGTACAGTATGGAGGTTTACAGAATACCTGAGACACCAAACTGGCTTACAAAAAGAGCAAATGAAGAATAGAAAAGAGTGATGGCAAGACAAAGTATTATATGGCCAGTAAGTATAAAAAAAATTAGCAGCCAAAGCAGATAACAATAAGACCTGGCAATGGCTAATAGCAAGAAAGTTGAAGAAAGAAACAGGGAGCTAAATCCAGCTTCACAAGACCAAGCCTTAACCACAAATGCATAGAAAGTCAGAAATGAAAAGACAGCAACAGACAGCAAATGCCAACCTCTTCAAAGAAGCCAAAGTAACAGTGGACCACTCATTCAGCTTCCAGAAGAAGAACTCACAAACTACCTACAAAACAATGGCATTATCAACTAACAACAATGGTGGATTAGAAAATATGCAAGAAATAGCTCTTTGAGGAAGATAGGCAGTTCAGATATGTGAAAAAAAATAATAAATACATATCACTTGCAAAACACAATTTTATTTGCAACAGCTTACATCATTCAACAATATTCTTTAACACCATCAGACATCTGCTATCCCAGGACCTTAGAAATGATTCAACATGTGCATAAAATGCCAAATCCAGGCTAAACATCTGGCTGATTTTGCAACCAATAATATTAATAATACTATCAGTTGGGACTCTAAGCAAGAGTGGATTTCAATTTTTTTTACTATCAGTTCTGTAGGCATGACTAGGTGGGAGGGCATGTGACTGAGTGGGCATGGTCAACTTGACATCACTCATGCACATACACACTCAGTCGCATACCCCCCCACCTACCCACATCCACAGAATGGCAAAAAAATCTGTTTTGCCAGCTGGGAGGCTAGCAAAGAAGTCTCACTTTCCCCGCTGCCACAGGTCTTGGAGGACGCAGGGATGCTGGCCTGGGGATTGCTTCCCTTACCATTCACTGATGCTTGCCCCCTCACTGCTTTCCTGCCTAGCTGCCCAGCCAAGCAGGCGGGGCCTGGGCTGCAGCCAGTGGGGAGAGGTCAGAAAGGAAAGTGAGTCCTGTGCTGGCATCTCTGCCTCCTTCATCCAAGAGCCAGTTTGGGGGATGGCCAGACTCCTCTGCTGCTGCACCTTGCCTTCCACGTGGAGCCTCTGCCAGTGAGGCACCTACACTTCGCCTTGCTTTCCCCGCCACCACGGGTCTCAGAGGAAGGAGGCAACCTCACTTCCCTTACCACTCACTGCTGCCTGCTGGCTCGCTTGCTGCCCCAGGAAGGGCCTTGGGAGCTTCACTGAGCTATCACAGAGCTGTGCAAAGTCTTCCCCACTGGGAAACCCAACCTGCCGCTCCCATGAGAGGCTTTGGCACAGACCTCACCCACCAGGCAGCCTTTTTGGGAGCATCACAGCTCAGTCTCGCCTCACTCGGTTCCCTTCTGAAGTTAGGAAGCGGCGCTTCACTCCCAGGACGCCACCTAGGCTGGGGCACTTTGTGCAGGCTTGTCAGCAGGAAACACCCAGCACCCATTTCTTCAAGCCGGGGTCCCTTCAAGTGGGGCCCAAATTGGCCATGCGGGCCAGGGGGCTTCCAACCACTTCCCACCTCGGGGAGCTGCCACGTCCCATTGCAAGTGCCCAGCACAGCCTTGACCCCCACCTTCCACCACCCCAAGCCTCATGAAACATCCCCATAACCCCACTCACCTGGGGATGCTCCCGGCTCTGCTGGGTGGCTGCTCTGTCATGCACCATTGCTGGCTGTAGTCCCTTCGGTGGCCCCGCTTTCTCCAGGCCCCGCTTCCCAGCCGGGAGACCCTCCAGGGCAGTACTGCCACTCTGGCCACGTCCAGGCGGGCACTGAGTTGGTCAGCAGTCCACACGCCACTAAGAGGTGACCTTTATAAACAGAAATTAACCATCTTCTTTTAAACTTTGCATTTCAATAAGAATTTTTCTAAAAGTTCTTAAGTTTACATAGTAAACACAAAAACATATCAATAGATATACATAGATAGATAGATAGATACATACATACATACATACATACATACATACATACATACATATATGCACACTGCTGGTTATACAAAACATACAGAGAAATTGGTTTTGTTCAGTTTTAAAATATAATGTACATAACTCTCCAATTTATAACTATACCAGAAGGTATATTCACACCAAAATCTACATATTCAGAATCGTACACTTGTACTTATATTTGCAATTGATGAAAAAAAGAATATAGATGTATATATGCAAGCAAGATGTTATTTTTTAACCTCATTTAACATGTAAGATTATAAGGATTAAGACTATAAAGATACGTTGCAATCCTTTACATGTAAGCATGTGCCATTCTATCAAGCTGTAGCAGAATGATTAAATTAAATATAATTTATAAAATTAATAAAGTTGCATTTCTATGCCCACCTTCAGATTAGAAATTCCAGTTTGAATGGGTTTCTGAATAGGACTTTAAGAGCAAATGCTGAGAATTCTAGTAACCGCAACTCAAATTTAATTCGATGTCAGCTGGCAGTCTAGCACTGCTTGGTGGAAGTGGATGCAGTCATTTATAGAGCTGAAATATACAACAGGTATGGGGACGGCAATTACACTGCTTCACAAGAGTAAGGTCATTTTTAAAGTGCATAACAAATGGGAGCACTGCTATAAAAATAACCTTTATTACATAGAATAAAAAAGAGTTCTTTGGACTTTGTAAAGATGTGAATAAGTAAAAGTAAGTAATTTATTGTGACAGTGGAGATTTTGTGGAAGGGTGGGAGGTTTTTTTCGGAGATAGATATAGAAACTTTCTTTGTTACAGGATAATACTTTTTTTCTTCTTCCTTAGATATGAAACACGTTCTCCAAGGCTGTATGGAAATATACTAATTTGTAACTTTCAAAACCAACACACTTATGCTTCAGAGATACATAATTTAGTAACAAACAGCTAGCCTGAATTTTGATCAGGTTTTAAAAATGGGTACAATAGCCTCCAGACATCAAATGAGCTGACAAGGCTCCCCTGCTAGTCCCCCCCCCTAATTCTGAAAGTTAAAGAATTCAATTACCACTTTCTCAAACCTTCAAAGAAAACGTACAAATCGGAGGAGGGAAAGGAGGAGTGCAATGCCCTAACCAATCTGGTAAGTGCAGGATCTGGGTTTACTGAACAACTGGAGGCTATTTAATCTAATTTGATGTTCGTATGTCCTGAATAAATAAGAGTTAGCAAACTCTTCTGGTTAAATCTGGCACTTCACTGCCAACAGATGACAATACTGCAATGCCGATGTACATTTCACTCGTAAACATTTTCTGGAAATACGATATTTGCTGACTTGAAAGTGATGTTAAAACCAAAGCAAGCAGCAGATCTAAAACCCAAAGAATTCTGAAAATGTGTTTCATTAAACATAGAGTTAACCTATGAGAACATTTTCATAAAATATTTTTATGAGTGTATGTTTTACTTACTACTAGCAATGCATTGTTTTAAAACGGGATACCTTTCCTTCATTTCTCTTTTTTTTAAAAAAGTTGTAATATTCATGATGCTCCAGAATTCTACTTGAGGATTTCAAACAAAAAAAAAGGAAGGATTTAGAGCCGAGGTGGGGCAGTGGTTAGAATGCAGTACTGCAGGATACTTCTGCTGACTGCCAGATGCCTGCAGTTTGGCAATTCAAATCCCACCAGACTCAAGGTTGACTCAGACTTCCATCCTAGACTGAGGACCCAGTCTGTTGGGTGCAATATGCTGACTCTGTAAACCACTTAGAGGGAGCTATAAAGCACTGTAAAGCAGTAAGTGTTTAGACAGATGTTATTGCTATTGCTATTTATTGCTTGAAGATCTAAGGAAATTAAGCAGCCATTGGCTGCATTATATTAATCTCAACTCCAATTTTAATTAGTTTCAACAGTCAACACAACCGTGGGTCCATTTGGAACTGTTTCTATCTCTTCAATAGTCTGATTACTGGGGGTGGCTTCCTCCTTTATCACTTTATTACTTTTGATGTGATGCCAAGACTAAATACCTTAGTCATTAATTAGAATCACTGTCATCCCCTGTCAACATTATTTGAGTATGGAGTTTATTTGATATGACTTGCTCTTTCCTGCTTAGTCCTGTATGTAGCTCTTAAATTAACCAGTCTCTTTTAGAAGTTTTGTTGAGGAATAATCTGATTGGACTGCTCTTCAGAAATACCCCAGATAAAGTATATCTCCATAACTGCCATCTGTTAATTGGGCAACTTCAGAGGTGGCTAAACATGCATTTCCAAACACAATTGACACTCATGTAATCTCACCCAATGTGTTAGGAAAAATGATGATTGCTAAGTTTCCCATTCTCACCCCCACTGTCAGCTATCACCTTATGCTTGCTTGTGCTTCACTGCTATGTGATGACAGACTGCCATGATCTGTGGGGAGTGGGAATGAAGGAGGACATGCTTCAGGAAATTAAAGTAAGTGTTGTATCTCATTGAGATGATCACCCTGCTGGAAGAAGGAGAGAGCCACATATCAAATAATGCTTGGACTGACTGTTAGGAAAACATTTTGCCTGAACCTGATTGGTTACATTGTGGTGAGAAATAAGAGACAGTTAAAAAGGGGAAAAATAGGAATTTTGGCATGAGATTTTTAGTTCTGGCTTTACACTACATCAATCTATTTAATCTCTAGTAAACTATACGGTACCTTTCTAAACAAATGGAGGCAAGGATCATTTCTATTTAGAGATTTAAATTTTGTCAGTTCTGACACTCACTTCCAGTGGGAATAGCAATAAAGTCGGGCATATGTACCAATCTCTTCTTTTGACTTGTTCTGCATTAAACCAGTAAGGACAGCACCAATCACCAGTCTGAGTCTTTTGGCAGAATAGCAATTGGCAATTAGGGCAACAGAATTTGCACTGTCATGCTTTTCTGCTGGCTGAAGGACTAAAGGAAAGCACTTTAATGGGGCCATCAAATTTTGCCCTGAAGAGTATGTCTTTTTGGATAATGGATCATGTCTCTACATCATTTTTCCAGTGGATATAAATGGTGCACTCACCTACTAAACCACCTTTTACAAGGATCCAAACTGTTATTAAAATAATGTTAAAGAGCTGCCACACATTGAAATAGAAGCTGTCTCTCATATTTTCATTGATCAGAATGCAAAATGATACTTTACCTTCTCTGCTAGAAACAGATCAAGGGATTTCATAACTGGAAGAAAAGCTACATTTACAAAGCATTTCCTTTCCTTTTGTTCGTTCCCTTTTTCCTTTTTATGTTCTGTCTATTGGTTGTCAGCCTGCAAGTAGGAACTCTTATCTTGTAATAATGTATGACGGTACTTAGAGAAATATTAGATAATAATAACAACAATAATACTGCAAATCTTACTAATGGTTAACAAATGTAATATCAGAAAATGCAATTATGTCACTATTTACAATTATCTCATATTAACAATTGACAAATATCATCTTTTATCTCAGATGAATCTAAAAGCAAGAGAAGGTTTTTAAATCTAAACTACTTTTCTAAATAACGTTCAATTGTGCAAGTGGGGAAAAAAGATATGATTGGACAGCAGTTAAGAAATGTATTTTAAAAAATCAGGTTGAGTCAATTTTGTTTTATATGAATAAAATATTTTCTGGTTTTGTTTTGCACACAGATGAAGAATAAAACCTACATGACCAATATTAGATAAAAGCATTATAAATAAATCAGGTTAATAAATCCACAGATTATGTTCTAGAGCAGATAATGCTATCTTTTTTGTCTATACTGTGATTGCCCGTGTCTTTTTATATTTGTCCATAATCAGTAGAATTTCTAATGCATGAGAATCCAAGAAATAGCTTCTATTTCCATGTGTAGCAACTCTTTAACATTATTTTAATGCCACTTTGGTTCCTTGTAAAGGGAAATTAATTAATTAATGCATCATTTATATATGCTCTCTATTTAATGCAGTTAAAGGAATTCTTTTTGCAAAGTAAACATATCTTATTATAAAAGCCAGATAATAACAACAAAAGCAGTTGGTAAACTGCCATGACATGTTTTGATTCTACTTCCCTAGTGATACTGAAAGAGGACAGGACAGGACGGGACGGGAGGGGAGGAGAGGGGAAGGGAAGGGAAGGGAAAGGAAGAGAAGAAAAGAAAAGAAAAGATTTGCATTATAATATTTCTCATTCCTTTCTCTTTCTGAGGAGATTAACAAACAATATGAAGTGTTTGGGTCTCTAAATTTGGACCATTCTTAGGAAATATATACCATGATGATATGGATAAATAGCAAATAGATTCCTTCAAATGAGAAAACATCAGCAGAATTGTACTTCCTGCTAAATGGATGCAAAGGTATCATCCAAATATTCTGCAATACAATACCATACATGGACACCAGACTGTTGAACATTAACAAAACAAGAAAATATTGTATCTATTCCATCTCATTTCAGCTATATTTTACTCAATTTTCATTAGCTGTTAGCTTTATTTTTTCTATTTTGCTTCATTGACTACTTTTTGTTTGTTATTAATTGTATTTCATTAAGTATTTACATTCCAATTTCATGTAATGCTATAACATGTGAGCATTATGTTTAATGCAGCAAATTTTTATTTTTAAAGTAGCAGAAATTGTAAACAAAACTATGAAAGACATGATCTAGTTCAACATAGAAGAAAACTGTACTTGGATAAAGATTTCAGTTACACAAAAGTTATTTTTGTTTTTACTTTATTCTAGAATTCTAGATTCTGAAAAGGATTCTGGAAAGGATGATGACTATTCCATTCTTAGTTTGGAAATGTATGCCGTTGAAGAAGGATGACTGGTCCTACCTCTTTTGAAAATTGTTATTTTCTTTCCCCAATCGGTAGTAGCCATATGATCATAATATAACATTTTCCCATGGAATTGTCCTTATAGTTTATTGTTTAACCTTTTTGCTTCTTTATTTCCATTTCTGCTCACAATCCTTTCTTCCAAATGGCTCTGCTGCATCTTCAGACAACTTTATATTGTAAATTCCATGTTAATATGAATATTGTGTGTCAGAATACCAATATTCAATTCATACTTGCTCTTTAACCCACTACCAAAATTGCTAGGTTCTATTTCAATATCACTGAATATTTACATAGGATATTCCAAAAGTGTAGGTATGAAATGAGCAGGGCATGAATCGGGAGTTTTTGAAAAGACCATGCTTTTGTAATACTGAAAATCGAGAAACAGCATGCCTTGATGAGAGAGAGAGGGAGGGAGGGGGAGAGAGGGAAGGGAGGGGGAGGGAAGAAGAGAGGGAGGGGGGGAGAGAGAGAGGGTGGGGGGAAAGAAAGAATTAATATGAACCTGATATATAGGCTTGACAATTGTCAATTAACCAATTGTCAATTATAGAAAGGGCTTACTACAGTTCCCATCAGCCAAAGAATGTTGGTTGATGGAAACTAAAAGGCAAGCCTTTTTTGCAGTGGCCCTTACTTTATGGAACATTTTCTGTTTGAAGATTACAAAGAATCCAACCTCAACCCTTTTAGCCTTCCATAAAACTCTAAAAACATGATGATGTGTTGTGGCCCAGCAGGATCCTGTTGAGGAGGAGAAACAGCTACTGCACAAAGTGGCCTGGATTCGGGACTCGAGATGGCTAAAGGGACGATTCCAGTACTTGGTGGACTGGAAGGACGATGGGTCAGATGGGGGGACTTGGGCCGATGTGACGGGTGTGCATGCCCCTGCTTTGGTGTGGTCCTACCATGCACGATATCCCTCGAGGCTGCACCCTGAGCGTCAGACCCGGGGGAAGGGCCCTGCAGTGAGGGATAGTGTTGTGGCCCAGCAGGATCTGGTTGAATTGCTGATGGACTCGGATAGCGAGGAACCATATGAGTCTGCCAGGAAAGATGTGGAGGACCCTGGGCAGGGTTCAGACTGAGAGCATGGACCAGAGAGGCTGGTTGGCCACCAGGAGGCGCCTGAAGCATGGATCAGTGGGGAGGATCAAAGTCAGTTTTTCCCTGATGCAAGATTAAGAAGAGCCGAGAAACGGAAGCAGCAGCTCTGTAGGCAGACTCATAGATGATGATTAAGCCCAGGTGGTTGTGGCTTGGCCCCTCCCAAGAGAGTATATAAGTGGAGAAGTTGGGAGGGGGCATTTGCAGGAAACAACCGTTTGAAACAGTATTGGAAAACTCTTGTCTGTCTTATATTCCGTGTCTGTTGGATTTGGGTTGCTGCCAACTATTCTTGCATGTGAGTCTTGTCTGGACCTTCAGCCAAAGGAGTCGATAACTCCCTGATTAAAGAGTGGCAAACAGCCAAGCCTGTGTCTGGGTGATTCGCAGGCTGGAGTGGCGGGGTCAGAACAGTGATGTGCCTGGGCCACTACGTGCACTAAGGATCCCACCCCCTGTCTATGTTGCTAACAGATATCTTGACCTTGTACGTACTTCAAATTTGATATTTTAATGTTCTCCACTGTTTCAAATGGTTTTTTTTATTGTTTTATGATGTTTCTTAATTTTTTTATAGTAATATATGTTTTAAATTGTAAGCCATGCAAAGTCATTTACTAAGATAGGGAACTATAGAAATCAAATAAAACAAATAACATATGCCATTAAATTGGAGAAGTAATTAGAGGGGGGATAAAATGTCTTTAATAATAACATTTGAGATAACTATCAAGCATTTACACAGAAAAGTATGGTATTTAAGAAAGAATTTTGGGTCTATATTGTGTTAAAAACCAAGTTATAATAACTCAGATACAGTTTATATAACATGAGGACTAGATGACTTAGAATAGATATTTGAAGGGAAAAAAAGATGCTTAAAGGAGTGTGAAGTAAAATCTCCTTGTAACTTTTTGTACAAAAAGGATCTTTTCCCCAGATGTTACCTTTGTGTCCTTTCTGTGTTTGGATTCAGATCCTGCCTAATCCTAGTATAACCATGATGAGACATTTCAGAAGTGGTACCTGTTATGTTGTAGCATCATTGATTTTACTCAGATTATAGATATTTAATCCAAATCTAGAATTTTAGCTTGAATGTATCTCATGTCAATAAAAATAATAATAAAATGATGATAGTTCTAACTGAAGGTACACAGTAGGGACTTTTATAGATTTCAGAACTCAACTTTACTACTTTATCAAGCAAATAAAAACCAAAGTACAAAAATAGCCCCAGAAGACTTTTTTAAAAAACCATACCGTAGTTGAGTTATGCCGATTGATTTCATAATTACAATAATTTTAAAATAATATTTTATCTCATATGAACTATATTTTCTTAACCTTACTGTAAGAAACATGAGGCATTGATGTATGGTATATGAAATCCATATATGAGCATGCATCTACAATATATAACATCAGTATAGCTAATGAGCCAAAGTGGCACAATGGTTTAAAAGCAGGGTTGCAGGTTGACCCAGCCTTCTGTCCTTTTGAAGTAAGTAAAATGAGGACTCAGATTGTTGGGGCAATATGTTGAGTCTGTAAAACACTTAAAGATTGCTATAAAGCATTATGAAGCAGTATATAAGTCTAATTGCAATTGCTTTTTCTAATAAACAGCATAATTCTGGAAATGAAAAGACATTCTAAATACTTTTCGTTTCATGAATCTTCCCACTAATTTTTTTTAAAGTTTCCAGAGAAAGAAAGGAAGGAAGGAAGGAAATGTAACCACACTTCATGTTATTCCTTAAGCACAATGAACAGTGACTTTGAATGCGAGGAATATTAATTTTTATCTGTACTTCTGAAAAAAAATGTCTTAGACTTTTGGAAATAAGATAATAATTGCATTGAAAATACATTTATTTAATTGAAAAGGAGTAAAATTCCTTCTCAATATCTAATTTGACTCTTATAATTCTGTGCCACTAACCATACGATGAGCAAGATTATTTTTGCATTAGAAGTAACATTGCAGTAATGTTCTTAAGTGGTGTATTAGAATTCATTGTTATTATCATCCGTGAAGAATCTTAAATTCAAACGTACATCTTCCTTCTTATGATAAATGAGTTGACATAAATTAATTATTTAATTTATGTCAGTTAAATTCTTCTCAAGTAGCAGCGTGTGATGGAATGTGTAGCTGAAGAAGGGGTGTAGGGGAAGATAGGTGACATACATTCACTGGCATCCTTCAGTCTCAAAAGACTATGGTATTGTGCTCTGGAAAGAAGTCGAAGCTGGAATGACCTCTCCAGCACGAAGCCTGGGTAGATTAATATGGAGAATAAACTGTTAACCAAGCAGCAGATCCTCCTCTCCATGTTGCTGAAATAGTCCAATGGAGCAGCAGAGATGATATGATTGGTTCCAGCTGCATCACAGGAGTTACCAGAACATGGTTGTACACAGTCATGAACTACTTCTGGGACTCCAGCTCCAGATTTTGCCTTGAAGTTGACTCCTGAAGCCTTTTCCAGTAGTAGATATAGCCACAGGGCAGTGGTTTGTAATCAGAGTTTTCCTTCTCCTAGAAGACGGTTCTGCCACTTTATCTGCCGTTGGGGCATAGAGCCTTCTTCTGCCTTCAAAACCACTGACCGTCTTCATGTCATACTGGTTTAATAAATACATAAAACATTGGCCATAGCAACAGCATTTCCCAGGAAGGAGACAACAGATTCCAGAAAAGAGGCCAGAGACTGTATCATCCTGAATTGGATGAGACTGGGAGAAAATGGTTCAGGGTAGTCACACCCTAGAATCTCCCAGAGTATTAGGTTAAATGCTTGTAGTTTTAATATTGCAAGATTCTGTGTATTAGGTGTAAGCAAATAATGAGCATGAGTTGATTAGATCTCATAACATCTTTGGGCATAGACCTGACATAGAGCCAGTAGCTTTTTTTGTGTGTGTTATAAAAAAATGCCTAGATTGCATAAAATAGATAGTTCTTGACTAAAGACCATTCATTGAGCGATCATTCAAAATTATAATGGTGCTGAATGAAAGTATTTACAATCCATGCCTGAAGTTATGGATCAAAATTTGGGGGCTCGGAAGCCCATCCTCACTTATAACGTAGGACAGTGAGAGTACTTAACCATAGGGACAGCTTGTCTTTGGGGGCTATGGGTGCTCTGTCACCGAAGGATTTTGGGGAGAGATTAGACAACTATTTGTACAGAATGATGTGGGGTCTTCTGCTTGAGCAGGCTAACTGGACTACCTCCAAGATCCCTTCCCTTCTGTTCTGCTAATTTCAACAGTAAATGTATAACATATATTCTGTTCAAACAGCAAGGTTCCCAAGTTACTGCTAAGCCCATTCCAGACACATTTTAATTCATTTTCTAAAATGATATTTCCCTTATTTTAGGTTAGTTAGATCTTCAATACTTAGTTATGCTTACCAAACAATATTAAAGAGAATGGAACAGAAGCTTCAAGTAAACATGGATTATCATAAATATTGATTTCCCAGCATCTATTTCTGAAATATTAATTTTACCATTACTGATAAAATTTAAAAAAAACTTGTATAAATGACTTGTATAAAGTCATTCATTAAAAATTGTATTTTTATACCACTGAAATTTAATACTACCATAAGTACATGGTAGTATACTGAAAGGGTTTTTTTATGGATACATAGTTTTTCATGGATACAGAGAGCTGTCAAGATAAAGTGGAAGAGAACAAAAACTCCCTTTCAGTCATGATTTTCATTTCTGAACCATATTTATAATTGGTGAAAGGCTTTACATCAAATGACAAAAGAGCAACAATAAAACCCAATACACATTCCAAAACTCATGACATACAAACAGTTCGAAGCAGAATTTCAGTTATTTCCACAAAAGTGATTGATACTGTCTTCCAATGCCATTCAGAAAAATCAACATGCTCCTTTAAGAGTAACGAAGACAGACTTTGCATCACTCCAGCAATGGCTGATAGCACTCTAAAATATTATAAATGGTTAGTGCAGATATTTCCTATAATTCCCAGCAATACTAGATAACCAATCTGAATTTAAACTCATAAAAACATGCAAGCATTCTATCCCTTTTCAGCTAATGCAACCATATATAATTATAAAGTATCATTAAAAAAGTGTAGGAAACAGATTTCTAAAAACAAAGCAGGTTATAATATATATTACTTTTGTGACTCATGAAGAACTCTTTTGGAAATAACCATATTTTGTGTAAATTAATTTGTTTACCCTTGCAATCACTATGTTGGCAACAGAGTGGGCAGCTATATTAAATTTAAATACTACTAATAATAGAAGGATCCATATGTGGATAAAAATGCCAAATCTAGCCTAAACATCTGGCTGACTATGCGACCAACCATAATTTATTATTACTATTGTCATTATTGCACAGATTACCCACATGTGATATACCGGATAAGAGTTTGGAAATCATTGGTTAGAAAAAAATAAAAATAAGAATTTGGAGATCCTTGAATATTGAGGGGGGGAATAGATATTTCAATTTTGACAGACCAAGTTAGGGCACCTAGTAATGTATACTGTTACAATTGAGCTATAAATCAAAAGACAACCCTGTTTATAAATTCTGATCTCAAAGTTTAATTTAATAGGCACACTCCAACCACTATTGCTTATTTCACACTTCACTAAATAAAGATGCATTAATAATCAAAACTTTGTAGTGTAATTAATGCAAGCTTTAGGCTTCTGACAACAAAATGACTGCATTTTTATATATTTGTTGGGTGGGGGGGACCAAAAAAAGCTTACATTTGCTTATTTTCTTTTTCTAGCACACATATTATGTGTGGCTAAAAACTACAAAGAAAACCACAAACTCTTTTGCACATATGGTAATCAATAAGTATATATTACATAAAGTGACAAATTATATAAAGCTCCAGATGAGCTGTCAACTATTCATGCTAGTTCCAATTTAATAATGTCTGTTTGTTTTCTTTTTTCTTTTTTAACTATTCAGTAGTTTACATACTGCTACTGTAGACTAACCTCTTTAGCTTCTTTCAGACTCACATTTTTTTTTAAAAAAATCCTGCCTTCATTATTTTTATAAATAGCTTATAAATATCTCAAGGTGGCAAGTGCACCTAATACTCCCTTCTCTTCTTATTTTCCTCTTATTATTGTTTTCCTCCCTCTTCTTACTCTCTTCTTATTTCCCACAAAACAACAACATTGTGAAATAAAATGGGCTAGGAAAGAGTGACTGACCCAAGATCACCAAACTGGACTAGAACTCACAGTCTCTGGGTTTCTAGCCTGGCCCCTTAATCAATACACCAAATTGGCCCTTGAACCCATCTTATTGAAATGAGTGTGTGTGTTGTTTTTATCAATCTAGGTACAGAGAGCATAATGAAAAGTAATTTCAAATAAAAAGAAAATAGGAGGCATCTAAAGAAATCAGAACAGCAGTGATAAAATGAGGAATAAGACACCTAGGTCTATGCAGAGAATCAATCGAAGATTGAGTATTAAAAACTTATATTTGTGAGAAATATTAAGAATATGGAGAAAGGTCAAGATGTCCAAGAAGAAATACAAGAGGCAAGGTGGCATAGTAGCAGAATAAGGAAATGGCTTCTCGCCAAGAGACCAAATTGTCTCTAGGGATATTTTATGACATCATTACTCAGATAGAAGGCCTTTCCTTTCCAAACTTATCTTCCCACAAAGAATAGCTAGCTAAAGTGTTCAGAAATGGTAAATAAAATAATAGAATAAAATAATAAAATGAAGTAATCATATAATAAAGCAGGAAGGGAAAACCTCATGATTTCTTCTTTTATGGTTAAGCAACTCAATATCTTTTTATAATGGAAAGTGCAGCATCTTTCTCCAAAAAAATGATGCATTAAAAAGGCAACGGGTCTCCAACTTTCTGGACTGATGCTGACTTCTCTTGAAGGATAGGTACAGAACATAGTTTCCCAACAGAGCATTGCAAGCTACATGGGTTGTTTCCTACAGACACTTTCAATTCTGGGATAGAGATTGAGAAAGGACTGTTTTAAAAAATAAATATGCTTCATTGTTTCAAAAATTAAATGTAAGTCATAAATTCTGAGAAAGCATGTTAACATTATTTTAATACTTAAAGGTCATTTTTAAATTATCATTTAATGTTCATGTACAGTTTATAGTATATCAAAGGCTAATAATGTTAGTTGTGCCTGAATTAAAAAGGTGAGAGTTTATTTTATTCTTTTTTTTTGTTATAAGAAATGTTATATTCTGGATCAATCAAGGCTTATACATCCTATAATCAATACTTAATCACTCTCACTACAAATGAGCAGCTTTACTTGGTCTGAGTATTGCCATAAAGACATTTCTTTCTATACCTCTCTTATTTTACAATGCTGATTACCAGCTTTATGTGATTTTCTTTGATAAATTGTACTAATCTGTTCAGACTGGATGAACAATGAAGTAAATATGCAATTCTTTTACATTTATAGAAAACAAGCACCAATTACTATTGGTGATTGTGATTACTGGTTCAATGCTGCCTTCCTCACTGACATATAATCAAAGAAATGAAGTTTCTTTTATACTTAATAGAATTATTGTGTTTTCAGATTTTTGAGATTAAAAAAGCAATATACTGGCTTAAATGTTTTCTTAAATACAATAGAGAAAGTAGGGTATGATTTTCTAGATTTATATAGATTGGCCCTGATCCATTTTGAATACGGAATCCAATTCAGATCATTAATCTTACTCAATTTAAAAATTTTGATTTCATTGCTAAAGTTGATTTAAACCTTCAGTTGAAAGCATTAGCCTGTTCAGCTTGATTTTCTGAAACAATTGACAAAGCCTTTTTTTCTGATTTGATTATTCACTTTGATTTTCCAGCTCAATATTTTGATTTAACTAAAAATTTAACTTCAAATTAAATCTCTAAATTGAAACTCCAAAAAGCTGTTATATGCTATTATGCATGCTTTTGATATCTCAAATTGTTCTTTAACAAAATGTAACATTTTCAGAATAATTCAACTGTTATTATAAAATATTCACTGCCTAGAATATATTGAACATTGCCGCTGTTGTCAAATACTGTCCACATAATACAGATAGTAAAATATTTGAGAATGTTGGTTGATTGTTTTACTTCTAGAACAATAAAAGACACATTTACATGCATATAAGCATGAACAGAATAACTGCTTCTTGTATGAATATCTGTTTTTATTAGACAGTCTAATCAGAAGTAATCATTTCTAATTGTATTTGAATAATGTGAGAAGGGCTTATGTGTATTCCACTGAAATCAACATGATTTTAACCTAGACAAGATTCCACTTAAATTTGTTTGCATTCTAACAGATTCATTTTCAAAAGAATGTAAGAATTATTTCTTCACTACTAGAAATTACAGAAAGAAGGAAGAGCAGCCATAGTATTGCATTTAAAAAAATCATAGATTAATTTACAGATGAAAATGGGGCAGGTTACTCAGAATAACATGTACTTAGCTGACAAATTTGAAAGGTGACCATAAATCTACCTCATGAAAAATTGTTGCTAATGTGAAAAAGACATCTTATTGTTATGCTTGCAGTCTAGAAGATGAGCAGTTGATATCTGATTTGAATTCATAATACTATATTTAAATTGCACTGCCACCTGTCAATAGGAAATAGACTGAGCTGTATCTCCTCAAAGTTCCATAGGGAATGTTTAGTTATAATTAACCTACCTTTCCCCCCTCTCTCCCCTTCCCACCCTCCCTCCCCTTTTGTCTCACTTAGGGGAAAAAAACTTTGTTAGTGCAATGGATTGTTTGTGCCATTTCCCATTTTTGTAACTATCTATCATGGGAAAGTATTTGAATTTTAATCTAATATGTTTCTCTGAAATATCACAGAAGATGCTTCCTCTAATCTGCTTGGCATTGTGATCAGCTGTCTGTCTTCTGTACACTCAAACTAATCACAACGGTTGACTGTGGAGCTGAATGGCTTTGCTGAACTCTTAGAAAAGGGCAAGTAATATCATGCATAGATTTAAATGAGCAGAATACAGAGTGTAAAAAGAAAATAAAAGATGGGATCCTTTACAACATCTCATTTCTTTTACAAAGATTGTCAAAACAGATGAAATGGTAATAATAATGGACATCAATGTGGTCACATTCATTGGATTACACATCTCAGCTGTTATCTCTCCCTCTATGTGTGTCTGTGTGCACATTTTGGATGATGCTTCACCATTGAACTGATATTCCCACATTTGTGATAATCACTATTTCTATTATGACTATTGCTTCTGGAAAGAGAAAAATTGTATCTCTGAGGAGCGATAGGCCCTTTTCTGCTCAATTTATGCTGACAATGTTGCTTTAAGTATTATTTCTGGGTCTCTTATATTGCTTATAATATTGTAGCTTCTCATTGGTTTTACATTGTATTTAGACATTCCAGAAAAGACATGTATCACTTTATTTAATACTCCAATACATACAAATTGGGATGCAATTTCCAAAGAAATAGAGGTAGGATGTAAGTTAGATACAACTATTCTTAGAAGCTTCTTTCCCCGCTAATCCAGATCTATACCTGAAAGGAAGTTAATATAACATTATATTAGCCAAGTGAAGTTTTTGGTTTAGCTCAACCATTTGGCATTCTACTGATAAATTTGTCACTGTCTTTTGTCAAATGGATTGCAGTTTAATAATTCTGCCTGACAGGATAATCATGGATTGAATTGGGAACACATCTGTGACAATCTGAGTCTTGGGACAACTTTATTTTCTTGAGGTTCTCTTTACTAGGAAGCACAGGAAAATGTAAGGAGACTGTTAATGGAGATTGTCAGTTAAGGGCAAGTGACTCACAGCGAAACTGTCTTGCAACCCTTTTCTGAACCTGATTCAAATGACTTTTTAATGTGGTTTGTGATTTCTGGAAGCTTGCTTTCTTCCACATGAGTTTTTGCCTTCAAATTTACAGTGACTTTTCACAGAAGACTTTTGCATCTTCCAATAACCCCAAGCAATGGCTATTGGGAAATAAGAAACTACTATCACAGGGCTGCTGTCTGATTCTCTAGCTGACATTCTCCCCAAGGGAGCATATTTCATTGTGAATGATTCGCCTTTCCATTTAGATACAACATAAATGTTTTAAGCTGTTTTAACTAAATTGAACTCAAAAATTGTTTTCATTCTTTCCTTCCTCCCATTTTTTCCAGATATCAATGGCTTCCACACAATGGTCCTTCTTAAAGACTGTGAAGACCTGAATACACAGAGGCCAGGATGTTAATTTATTAGGGTCCTTAAATGTGTTAAAATAATGTTGTATGTTCTTGGGTTAGATCGACAGCCATGAAAATGTGATTAATAAAATAATTATAACTGTATCAAATAGTTTATTAAATAAAAAAAAATCTTCCTGTTCTAGAGGCCATTTCGAAGCACTGTAAATTATGATCACCCATTCATAAGATTGGTCAGATGAAACCCTCATCTAATGTTTCACCTTGAACTATGAGATGGGTAGCAAATAAATCTAATAATAAGTAAAAATAAATAATATTTATTGAAATGTTAAATAACATTTAATATTATGAAATAATATTTTAATAAAATATTAATGAAGAAAAATGTAACAATAGACCATTGTTGTGACTCAGCAGAAGTTTGCTGTGAGTTGAGTTGGGATGCAGGAATAACAATGCAGCTGGGGCTCGTTAGTGTCGTCTTCTGGAGATAAAAGGATGGATGGTGCCATGCCCTGGTTGCAGAAGTCAACGTTCATCATTCATCGGTCGTGGTTTGTTTGTGAGAGGCACTTGGATAAGTGGTTTGCTTTCTGTAACTCCAATTCAAAGAGACACTTGGAGAAGTGATTTGCTTTCTTTCTGCACACCTGGTTCTGCCATAAGAGATCTTTGTTTTGCATTCTGTTATCTTCTTGCCAGAGACTTTATTTATGTTTATTTTTGGGCTCGCAGCAAGCGTGAGCCGAGGCTGATAAAGTTATTTCCTTTTAAGCCTGTCTGTTTACGAGCGGAGAAGGGGGGTCAGAACAGACCATTAAAAAAAACAAGAAGTTGGCAAGGGTAACAACTCCAAGACAGGAATGAAAGAGAAGCAGATCCACACAATTCAAAGATGGCTTCACTCACCCTCCCCAAAGTCCTCGGTGAACAGTCAGATCTTCAAGATGAGGACTATTCAGGGAATGTCACATTCCAGAGGGCAATTGCATTTTAGCATCCCAATAGATAACATTATTTAGTATAATGAAGCTGATGCACAGCAACCCTGCTAGATTTATTTGGTTGTGCAGCTACTATAGGTGATCCCTTCCCCAATAGTTGGCTGTGATTACTTGTGGGTCTTGGCTGCCTTAATTGTCTAATTTGTGACAGCAGACTGGAAAAGTTTCAGGCCTTTGGTTGTTATTCTGTTAGTATATTCTTTTTCCTATTTTGTTTATTTTCTGTTTGAAACCATTGGACAAAATCATTTATTCGTTTGGAATGAATTATCATTAATAAGAGCTGTGGTGGTGCAGTGGTTTGAGTGCAGTACTGCAGGCTAATTCTGTTGCCTGCTGGCTGCCTGCAATTTGGCAGTTCAAATCTCACCAGACTCAAAGTTGACTCAGCCTTCCATCCATCTAAGGTGGGCAAAATGAGGACTCATATTGTTGGGAGCAATATGCTCTGTAAACTGCTTAGAGAGGGCTGTAAAGCACTGTGAAGTGGTATATAAGTCTAAGCAGTGACGTGCGGTCAGCTTTAGCCCTGGTGAGGCACTTTTTAGACTTGTGGACTTCAACTCCCAGAATTCTACAGCCAGGCATGCTCAGTTCCGATTTAAAGTGACAGCATTTTTCCCCCTAGCAAAATAAGTTTTCCCATTCTTTTTCTTCTCCCTCCCTCTCCTTCCTCCCTCTCTCCCTCCCTCCCCCCTCTCTCAAACAGACACACGCACACAGAGAACTTCGATCTCTCTCTCATTCACTCACTCTCAAACACAAACACAGAAGTTGGATTGGATATATTTTCCAAAGGCTTGAAAGCAGCTCCTCTGCCATACCCCCCTTCCCCTGCTGCCTTCCGATCAAACTTTTTGAATTCCTCCCCCCTCCCCACGTGCACCTTTTCCAGCTGTTTCAGAGACGATTTCAACTCTGCTTCTCCCTGCCCTGCCCTGCCCTCCCCTCTTGAAAAGCCAGAGCTCTGTCAGACTGAGCTAGTTGCTCCCAGAGAACTCTAAAAAGCCTCTAAAAGTGCCCTCTACAGGAGGCGAGAGAATACGTGCCTCATTTGCATAAGGAATTCTTTGCTTGTTAACCCTTGCTTAACTCTTAAAAGGTGAAAAATTCCTTATGCAAAAGAGGCCCCTAGTTCTCTGGCCTCCTCCTAGTTAATACTGAGAGCAGACACCAAGCCACTGTGACTTGAAATCTGGTAGCAATTACTCTGGCTTTAATTATTTTAAGAAAATTATTTAAAATCCTTTCCTTTCCCTGAGGAGACTGGTGAGGCCCCGCCTCCCTTGCCTCTAGTGACTGCACGTCCCTGAGTCTAAGTGCTATTGCTATTAATATGCTAATGATATTCAGTTATACAACTCCATCCTGAGGTTAAAGGAAAGTACACTTGATTATCTTATTCCTGATCCAGAACAGTTAGGACAATTGTTCATGCTCTTTTCTTAATTCTTTATTCTTAAAAACAAATGCAGTTGTGCTGTATCACACCACTGATGTGAGAACTGTATTCTTTATCAGTAGGTTTCCAAGCAAAATTCAAATTCTGCTTGCCCATTTTAAAGCACCCTATAACCAGTTATCTAACCAATGACCAAATTAATTCCATCTATTTGATACATATAGCCAGAAAATATCTACCACAGGAAGCATATCGGAGAATGGAATTCTTTGTGACAGCTTGCTTCCTATGGAACAGCCCAATTTGTTAAGAATCAATATCATTTGTGTAGCCTGTACTATAGGCTGACAAATACTGCCTTTTCTAAAAAATCTTTGGGATCAATCCATTGGCATTGTTGTATTCTTTATAAAGATCTTATTTATTATTGCTATTGTATATATTTATGTATATACTCCTAAAAGTCTCCATTGATGTGACCTTTAACTTAGGAAAATGGTGAATAATAAGGCAACAATTTTTGAGGAAGATTTCTGATGCTTGCTGCCAGCAACTCAGTGGAGAAGACAAGAGGAATTTGGGAGTAGTTCCTGTTCCCTCTGGAGTTTTTTGGGTCACATGTCATCATTCTTTTTCTCTGTTTAGTTATGGAAATATACGTGAAATAATGACCTAACATGGTACAGGTTGTTAGATAAGCTCCCCATTGGGAGACCGAGTGCATTCAGAGAAGTGTTGTGAGGGTGGTGTTAGAGAACACACAAACCAGCATACAGAGACACTGCAGTTTAAATAGGCTTTTACTTTCGTGGAAATAGAGATATTAGAGTCCATCAAACAGTCCAAGTCATACACGGTTAAGACAGTCAGTCATCAACATCTTTCAGTTAAGGAATAATTCAAATAACATAGTCCATAATCATACCAACAGTCCGGTACACAAAGTTTGCTAGCAAAACTTACAATAGCTCACACTGATCATTATACAGCACTTCTAGCAGTCAGCTTCCAAACACTCAGATCAGATTAGCATCTAACAGTGATTCTGGCTCCATCTTATGGCCGATTGAGGAAATGGCAACCAATCACATTTACAGCATGATTTAAAGAAACAGGTACAGCATTGTTACATGATTTATATATTGCCAACCCAACCGTTAGATTATATTCCTAACATAAGTTATCTAGTTATTAATATATCTAACCACTTACTAGTAATCTGCTATGATTGAGGCAATGGATAAATAGGAGGCAGGCTTCTGAAGGCAGTAATGATGGAGTGAAATTTGTCGGAAATATACTGAATGGTAGGGTATTTTTGCAAACCTGCTGTTGGTTTCTTATGAAAGCTCTTTATTTGTTCACTTAACTTGAATTACTGTCAGATACCGCTGTAAACTGTACAGATTTAGTTTTGACTTGTGTAGCATAAAAGCATGAGTAATACCTAAAAATTCTCCTCATGAAATACATTTTTATTAAAAGACAACCATAAGATTCTTGAATTTCCTTTGCACATTCAAACAGAGCAGCAATGAAATTCCCCACAGGAAGCTTCAATGGTGACAGTTTACTTTGGATCACTAATTTGTAAATAATGCTAGAGCTATGCAAGCATAAACTCCCCTCACTCCATCCCCGTCTCTCTGTCTCTGTCTCTGTCTCTCATATATGTGTGTGTGTGTGTGTGTGTGTGTCTGCGCGCGCATTTGTGTGTGCACGCGCATGTGTGTGTGAGAGAAAGGGAGGGAGGGAGGGGGAGAGAGAGAGAGAGAGAGAGAGAGAGAGAGAGAGAGAGAGAGAAGTAAAATACCATATTTAATGGAAACATTTAACTTTCAAATGTTTTTAGCACCTAAAGATCTGAATGGATTTGCTGCAGAACTTCATAAGTAAATGAAGAAGATAAGAGAGTTTGCAGTGCATTTTAATTGTCCTTCAAGTATGTCTATCTGACAGCCTGTCTGCCTACCCACCTTGCTATTGTCTTTCATCTTCTGTCTCACTCCTTCTCTCCACAGATTGCAATGATATATACAGCATTATCCCACTTTATCTTCTCAGTGGAACAATTTACATTGAGATGCTGATTGGCCCAAGGTTACCAGCTTCCTGAGCAGGATGTCATGTGTTATTTTTAGAGATGCAGTTCCTGGGGGTTTGAAACATTAAAAAAATACTTTGTATGCTTATTTCTTTTTATAGTTTTAGAGTTTAAGAGATTTAAGACAGCTTCTTAATTGTTGGTGAAGATGCAATGTTCTGGGATCAGTGAATTTGCCTTTTTTTTACCTGACAAATTGCTGTCACAGAAGGAGAAAACTTTTTGTTTGATCAGCTCAGAAAATCGGTTAGCAACGTATGTTGATTTCACTAGAGAGAATCATTTACTTGAAATATTACCCTTTGTTTATTTATTTATTTTTGAGAAAATATTACCGTATATACTCGAGTATAGGCCGACCCGAATATAAGCCGAGGAACCTAATTTTACCACAAAAAACTGGAAAAGTTATTGACTCGAGTATAAGCCTAGGGTGGGAAATGCAGCAGCTACCGGTAAATTTCAAAAATAAAAATAGATACCAATAATGTTTTTGAATATTTATTTCAAAGAAAAACAGTAAACTAGCGGTGTATTCAATGAAATACTTCACTCACCTCATGATGCTGATGTCCCGCTGTGATGATGATGTCCCGTGCAGCCGCGGGAGCGATGTCCCGCCTCCTATGACACACGGCACAGTGATTCCTATCATTGGATCACTGTACCAGAGGAGGTGGGACATCGCTATGTGGCTGCTTGCCATAACAAGGAGGAGGTGGGACATCGTTGCAGAGCGGCAGGAGGGGGAGGAAGGGGAATCGTAAGACAGCCCTGCATTACATTAGAACGTGAGGAGGGGGGATGGTGCGGTGCGCGCTGCGCGGCAAACTGACACAGAGGGAGGGGAAACTCACAGGGGCACTGGGCCATTCACGAGTGTCACCCAGCGGCATGGCCTCGCCCCTTTTTCTCCTCCATTTCGGGCAAATTTTTCACTGACTCGAGTATAAGCCGAGGCAGCTTTTTTTCAGCCCAGAAAGTGGGCTGAAAAACTAGGCTTATACTCGAGTATATACAGTACCCTTTTTATGATTGGATGTGAGGGTATTCCAGAAGATAGCACTATTGCAAATATCACTTCTGATGTTAGATGCCAGAATAAGGGATTTTTAAAGCAGATAATAAAGAGTTAATGCATCATGTTTAATTGCATAGGCAGTCTTGTTTTGTCACTTCCAGCTAATTTCACATACAGGTAGACCTTTATTTATATCCACAATTGACCCCAAAATATCTGCTGCTAAATGAGACATTAAGTGAATCACTACTGTTGCTAAGTTAGTAACACAGTTGCTAAATGGATCTATCTTCCAAATTGACTTTGCTTGTCAGAAGATTGCCAAAGGTTATCACATGACCCAGGGACACTGCAACCGTCATAAATATGAGTCAGTTTCCAAGTCTCTGAATTTTGATCACATGACCATAGGAATGCTGCAATGCTCATAAGCATGAAAAATGGTCATAAGTCACTTTTTCAGTACCACTGTAACTTTGAACAGTCACTAAACAGACTGTTCTGGACAGTTGAGGACCATTTGTATCATGCTAGTTGCTTTAATTTGTGGCTGTCATGAGACAAGTTTGATTTCCATTGTGCTGGTGATGGAAGAAGTTCCTCCAAAATGGTTTCCTCTGAGTTGTAAATGAAATGTAGGAATGTAAGGGAGATTCTGATCATCAAAGGGAGAAATGTACAATGTAAGAGAGGAAGCATTTAGGTATCTTTAAATAAAGTAAATAAGTCATGAACTCCATCTATTTGATTTCTGCAGAACGTTCTTTTCCTTTCCTATCTGTATATTATTTGTCATCAAACTGAAACAAATACAGAAAAATATTGAGTTTAACTCTAATGCACATGCAAGTGTGGTTGCTATGAAGAAAAAGCTTGGATAAATTGTTACGAAATGAGTATTTTTTTTTTAAGAAATCCGTGAGAAACACTTGGTAAACAATTAAATATTCAAACTTGTAATAATAATTTGATAAAATGTTTTTAAATCTTATTATGTTTAATGATTCTGACCATCTGAAGATTTAAAAAAATAGTTACGGGTCACTAGTGTTTTGCATTTTTGCTTATTTAAAAAAAAACAATTTGTTAATTAAGCAAAAAGGATAGCCAGATTGCTATGTTTAAAAATATCCCAAATAATGTTAACATGATTAGCTTTACTAGGCTAGCTAAAGTTTACAAACACAATCCCAAGCAAGGTTAAAAATTTAACACTAGCATTCAGGTAGAGAAAAACAAAACAGAAAAACAAGGAATCTATAAAGCAGGCATGCAAGTTGTAGTCATATGAATAATAGTCTTAATTTGAAATGTTGGACTAGATTGCAAATATGGATATGAATCCAGTGATATCAATGTCACACACGATTCTCATAAAATTTTCAGACATAAAATAACTATAGAACCTTGAAATAAAAAATACTATGACAGAATGATCATGCCACATGTCAGTGATTAATTTTACTACCTCTGTAAGTTCTGCCTGAGAAACTTGTTTTTTTTAAATTCTCTGTGTGTCTTTGTAAATAAGTTTATAAAATATAAAGGTTTTCCCACATTCTAAATACTCTAATAAGTCATTTGTATGAACATAGAATTTTATGCCCTTAACCTTAGATTTTCATTACTTACGAATTACTGATACTTTAGTTTTAAGCAATTTAAAGAAGTAATGATTGACTTATTGCCTCTATAATTATCTGCCATACAATAATGGCCCTAAAACAGAATCTATTTAACATAATAGAATAAAGACCATTTGAAACTGTTTTGTGCTGAGACAGCATTACTGTGAAAGTAAGTTTTTATAGCAGCTGATTTCCTTATGCTATAGTAAAAGCAAATAGGCTTCCTGTTACTGCAAGCCACTCATATAGTTCTTGTGGGATGAATTGCAATTTGAAATAGAAAACAACCACATTAAAACAAATTTTGCATTGATGTTTGAAAAGCAAAACATCTGTGTTTTAGAAATATTTTCCTTTTTAGAATTGTGCATACAATAGAATCTAGAGTCCAAAGAAAACCATATGCTGTATGGGAACATCTATTCTTTATGCCACTAGACTTCTGCTCACTCAGTAGGAAATTTTTTCCCTTTCATACATTACTGACAACCCAAATATAAACTCAAAACATAATACCCAGAATGGATTTAAGGCAGGCATAGAGAAAAGCATTCAGACCTAACATAGGTTCTGTCCATTGGTGGAAGAGATAATTCCCTTTTTTTAAATGGAGAGCCAAATCCAGTGTTCATTTCGATCAGCGTTCATTCTCTCATGCAGAAAACAAGCTTGAAGGCTGAGTGTCAGGTATGATATTTGGAAAAATGCAAGTAGCAGTTACTAGCAAACTAAAATAGTCATCATATAGAACATCATGGCTTTAATAATACTGTTAAATAATGTGTAAGAAAGTTCAGGAATCTGAAAGGTAATACTGCCCAATGGATACGGGGAAAAAACAAACCCTGAAAAAAGGGAAAGGTTGAAAAAGTGAACATGTAGAAAGACACAAGGCAAAGATTCATGAGAAAAAGTGAATATGTAGAGGGGTGCAAGATAAAGATTAATGAGAAAATCTTACTATGAATGTACAATACACAGCAATTCCCCAAAATAAGGTAATACTGGTTAAATAGTTGGCTAGTTGATTAATATATTTCATTTTATATATAAAACTTGTTTGTTACTAAAATGTATACACAATTTAAAATATGCATGGAACACTACTAATGAGCTAATAATTATTTGTGAAAACTTCTGTTAATCCTGTCCAACCAACCAGCTGACTTATTATCTTTACTTACTCACTTTAACACTTTCTTCATAGGAAACATAATTTCATAAACTGCAAAGGTTCTTAAAAAACCTCAATTTCCAGCTTTTTCAGTTTTCCTGAAGGAAAAAAAGAATCCCAGTTTCATTTTAGGTGGGGATGAGGAACAGACCTAGATCTGTCCTAAACTCATTGTTAAATTGTGTGCCTGCATATAAGAGCACCCACAACGTGCATTAGATTCATATTGATAGATTTATTGTTGGGAAATTATCTGTCCTACAACATCAGTAATTCTAAAAAAATAAGGGCAAAGGTCTATAATTAAAATGTCATATTGCTCAAAACAATGTTCTCAGCTAACATTATTCTTGCTGTTTTATTCAATCTATTTGACAGAGTTCCATGTTAATCTTTTTTCTAAGTGAGATTTATTCCTTAGCAGATAAATAGCTTCCAGCTTATTTAAACTGTAACATTTAGAAATTCTTAGTCTGTGCAAATGTTATGCCTTTATTCAGCCTATAGAGTCCAATCAGGTCATTTTACAAGTAAGTGTGTAAAGGGTTTAAGTAATTTGTTTTGTTTTATTTAAAAATTGTATTTATTAGCAAGATTTAATCCTGCCCTTTCTCTGTTATTCTATAGAGGTGATTTACAACCACAATTGAGCCCAAGCTTTCTGTTGCTAAGTGAGACAGTTGTTAAGTGAATTTTGCTCCATTTTATGACCTCTCTTGTCACATTTATTAAATGGATGATTGCAGTTGTTAAATTGGTAACATGATCGGTAAATGAGTCTGGCTTCCCCATTGGCTTTGCTTATCAGAAGATTGCAAAAGATAATCACATAACCCAGGGACATGGAAACAGTAATAAGTATGAATCAGTTGCCAATCATCCAAATTTTGATCAGATGACCATGGGGATGCTACAATGGTTGTAAGTGTGAAAAGGAGTCATAAGTCACTTTTGTCAGTGCCGTTGTAACATTGAACAGTCACTAAACAAACTGTTGTAAGTCAAGGCCAACCTGTGTTAGGCTTTCCAACACTATCACTTTGCAGATTCAACATTTAGCATACCAGGCAACATTCAGCTGCAGTCTTCTCACTAAAAGCTCATGCTTTGTTGTCATGAAAGACCAAGCACTTTGGCTCTTCAGAAAATATATTTTATTTCTCATTATTTAAAAAGGGGAAAGAAACGTACTTCCCCAAAAATGTTGCATTATAGTAAATTACGTTGGAAAATATTTTAAAAGCAAATTGTTGCCCAACCTTCTAGGTCACAATGTATTTAATGGCTGAGATTATGTGACTTTGGAGAGGCTTGTATTTGCATTCCCTAATGTGAACAAATAGATTCTTTTTCGAGCTGTAGCTGTAATGTATCCTAGATGACTTGCCTGCCTGTTATTTGAGTGCCTTGCCTAACAATGTAAAGCACATATTTAACTTCTTTATTAAAAGTGCATGCTGTACCCTCCAATTATATGGTTCATGTTTGAGCTGTGTTGTTTTCCACTGAGAAATGTTAAGGACATATTAAAAAGAGAGAAAAGGGTTTTGAATGCTGACTGAAGAGGTGCTGTGTTGAAAATCTAGAGAGAATCTGTTACTGCACATATGCTCTTTATGCAAGTGCAGCCATGTGATTTCTTTTTAAGAAGTACTGTCTATCTGTGCACTGCATCTGGAATTGCATTCTGATTCTGATCATTAAGCCAGAGGAAAATGAGATATTCAGCTGTATGAAAACAAAGTATGGATGTTTATAAAGCCTACAGTGCTATACACCATGCTGTACTTTTTTTAAATCATCGCTTCTTGGGTTTTATGCTTCTGCTGTACAAAGTCTAGCAAGGGTCCAATGATAACAAATGTTATGCAGATTAAATCTGATAATACACTGCTACTAATTGAGCTGCGTGTGCCCAATTATGAAAGTAGAGTCCTAAAGAATTTAAATGTTCTTGTGGAAATGAGGCTCCTAGTTAGCGATACCATGGTATCTGCCAAGGTAACCCAACTGTGTTTCTGTTTGAAAACAGTATAGCAAATGCACAACTAATTATGAAGAAAGTTAGAAATTATCCAGCAATTTGGTGTTGGCAAATTGGCTATAAGTACCTTTGACAGTTTCTCCCTGCAAATGCAAGACACTATTCTACTTCTCAGCTCTATTCAAGAGAAATATTCACTTCTGTTTTACGTCTTACTACCTTTGAAGTATCTGTAGTATTCATTGATCTTTTGAAGGCTGTGAGATGGCTTTGTTGTAAGTATTTTAGTCCAAACCTATGCATAGGAAATAAGTCCCAGTAAATTAAGTTATGGTTTGACCTCCTCCCCAACAGATGTAGGTAGAGTTAGAGAATTATCTAACAGTTACAAATGGGCTTGGACAATTTTATACTTCCAAAGTTTTGGCAGATGAAAGTCAGACTTGATATCATCATAATGGTAAATCTCAGTTCTCCCGACACTTCATCCTGTATTGAGGATCTTGCTTATAGCAGAAGCTCATATGCACAACAGAGCTACAAAAGTTTATCTTGTATTGCAGACAAGGTAAAGGTTATGAACATAAAACTTGCTTATTCAGATAGTTTTGACTGGGAGCAGCATAGAGGTGATTATATAAGATATAAATATTTTAAATAACTGAATAAAATAAATGAAGGAATCAAGATATAGATTATAGATCTTGAAATAGAGACAGAGATAGAAATGTCACAGGACTTCAATTCTTTGCTCCTTCCACATACTTTTTTTATGTCAGTGGAAATTATTACATTTGTTTCAGCCTTCAGAATGAGAGATACTTGCTCAGTATTTACCTAACAGCAGTGTCTAGCTGAAAACTACTGGTTGCCACCTCACTTGCTTTAATCCTTAAAATGAGCCATTATTTCCAAAGTTTGACAGTGATATGGCAAGAGAACATTTCTGATAATATAAGATTTTTTTCTTTTTAAATTAAACTTCACAAACTAAGAAGAAGCATTACTAGCAGAGAGTAATAAAATCATAGATCTGCTAAAGGCCCTATGTCCTGCCCAGTGGGATTCAATTTTTTTTTACTACTAGTTCTGTGGGCATGGCTTGGTGGGTGTGGCAGGGGAAGGATACTAATGTAATCTCAATTCCTTCCCCAATCACGGGGAAGGTTACTGCAAAATCCCCATTTCCTACCAATCAGCTGGGATTTGGGAGGCAGAGAATAGATGGGTCAGTCAGAGGTGGTATTTACCGATTCTTCGAACTACTCAAAATTTCCACTATCAGTTCTCCAGAACATATTTAATTTTACACATGTTAACAGCTGCTGGAATTGTGTTTGCACAACAGTGGAAAAACAAAGATATGAAAATGAATAAATATTAGAATGTGTAGGAATGAATAAATTGACAATTAAAATTGAATACTTTTGAATGCTTTGAATACTTTTTCATGTCAGATTTGTTTTATCAATTGCTAACAGAAACAGAAATTAGAAATCTAAAAGTACGAAAGAAAACACTAATTATGTAAGGAAAGGTCACTAAAATGTATCAGGAAATATTATTAGTACTTGATAATTATTAATGTGTAGATAATTGTGGGACATTACACACCCACACACACAAACTATGACAATGCCAGAAAAACACCAAAAAATAACAATTTCCCCCCAAAAGACTGCAGATGAAACCAGTGTTTTTCCCTAACCCTAACAGGAAAGACAAAGCCACTGAAATAAAAACCATCAAGGCATTGTGGGAAATTATAAACGACAGTGCCAGAACCCGCAACCAGCAACCACTTCACAATTACCTAAACAACCAGGTATCACACAGAAACACACAAAATCTGGCAAAGCTGCCTTGCACCAACCTGGCCGGCCTCTAGAAAAGCAAAAAAATGTTATAAATTTTATGTGTCTCGAAGTGGCTGCTTTTCTATGGTCAGGCCAGGTTGGTGCAAGGCAGCTTTGTGAGATGTTGTGTTTATTTCTGTAGTGAATTTACTACAGAAACACACACATCTCCCAAAGTACATGCAAATAAAACCATTAAAAATATTCTAGACACAATAAATATTTTTTTAAAAAAAAAACATTAAAAGCATAAAGGGGGAAAAAAACCAGGATCACTTACCAGCAGGCAGAATCAGCAGCTCTCCTATGCAATGGATGCAAGAAGTAGGCAGGCAACCAGGCAGCAGGTAAGGCAGCCTGGCTGTCAGTCTTAGAAGTGGCGGGGGGCTCTGTGTGTCTCATTTTTGGCTTCGAGTGCCACTCTGCCATTCAAAAATGGGGCCATGCATCCTGTTTTTGGCCTCCTCGACCTCCAGAGGGTGGGTAGGGCTGCGGGGTGGGGTAGGTGGGGCAATGTGGGCAGGGCAGCCTTATGGTCCCATGTGGGTCAGATTAATGGCTTCTTCAGGCTGTATCTGGCCTATGGGCCACAGTTTGAAGACCTCTGGTTTAGCCCCATTTTACAACCTTTCTAGCCGAAGTTGCTAAGTGAATCTGGCTTCCCCATTGACTTTGCTTGCAAAATGTGATCACATGACCCCAGGATAACATGACCATCATAAATACATGCCACTTGCCAAGTGTATGAATTTTATCACGTAACCACAAGGATTCTGCAATGGTCATAAGTGTGAAAAATGATACACCCCCTTTTTTTCCAGTGCAAGCAAACAGTCATTAAACAAATGGTCATAAGTCAAGGACTCTACCTATATTCCAATCAGGATCCACACAGTTTTAGTCTCAGTCCAAAATTAAAAACAAGGCAACTTCTTCCCTTTCACAACAAGAGGGGAGATTGAAAAAACAGCTGCCCATCAAAATGGGGTGGGGAAAAAACAAAGGGCAGTGGCTGGAAATCCTGTTCCATTTATTATTGTCCCATCACCTTGTGAGGAAAAGCTCTTTCTCAAGAGAAATGCCTACCCTCTCCTGTGAACTTCAGCCAGCTTCTCAGGAGGCTATAAATCTCCCTTGGGAAAGAGATTTTCTTCAAATTGTGCACAGATAATACAAGGAAGTGTCTTTGAAAGCACTGCTGTGCTCTGACCCATTTTTTTCCACTTTAAACCAGGGGTGTCCAACCTTGGCATTTTAAAACTGGTGGACTTCAACTCCTAATATTTCCCAGCCACCATTCCCAGGAGTTGAAGTCCATACATCTTAAAGTTTCCCAAGTTAGACACCCATGCTTTAAATCAGACCTGGCTGGAGCGTAGAGTTACATTTGTGAACAAGGCAGACATTTTTAACATAAAACTCCAAAAGAGTCCAATCAGAGAAAGGAATATAATTCTAATGTTTATTTATTTATTTTTCTATTTCTATGGCCATCCATCTCAAACAAGTTTATATAATGCTAACAACCCTAACATAAAATTAAGCATAGAAGCTTCACGCTCTTCTTCAGGAGTGCCAAGAACCTTTCTGCCTCTGCTGGACTTCATCTTGATGACGGTGCCAGCTCACCCGGCGGGCTGATGTTGCTGGCTTGCCTGCTGGGCTGCCTCAGCACCGCTCTACCTACCTCAATCCTTCTGCGCCCAGCCGCTCTAACTACCTCCATCCTTCCATGCCCAGCAGCTGCGGCAACATCATCAAGACCAAGTCCAGCGGAGGCACAAAGGTTTTCGGCGTTCCTGACTTCATCTTGATGACGTCGCTGCAACTGCTGGGTGCGGAAGGATGGAGGTAGTCAGAGCCATGCCGAACCAGCCCGGCAGGCAAGTGAGCAAGGCAGCCTGATCCTCTCTCCCTCCCTCCCTTGCTTGCCAGGAAGCACGGAGAAGTGTGAGAAGTCCAGCAGAGGCAGGAAGCTTCTCGGCGCTCTGGGAAGCCGCAAAAGTGACTGGGGAGTGCCGAGAATCTTCCTGCCTCTGCTGGACTTCATGCTCTTCTCTGTGCGCTCCTCCCAATAGACGACCAGAAGTGGCTTTTGTGGCTAATGGGTTTTGGGCTTCCAGCCCAACAGCCGCTTCTGGACATCTATTGCAGTTGCGAGGAGCGTGCGAAGTCCAATGGAGGCAGGAATGTTCTTGGCACTCCACGGTCACTTTTGCGGCTTCCCAGAGCATGGAGGAGCACGTGAGGAAGAGCATGGCACTTTGGGAAGCCATGAAAGTGAAGGGGGAGTGCCAAGAACCATCCTGCCTCCACTGGACTTCACGCACCCCTCGCAACTGCAATAGACAACCAGAAGCGGCGGGGGCTGTCGGGCTGGAAGCCCAAACCCCATTAGCCACAAAAGCTGCTTCTGGGCATCTATTGCAGTCGCGAGGACCACTTGGAAAAGAGCGTGAAGTCCAGCAGAAGCAGGAAGGTTCTCGGCATTCCCGAGAACCTTCCTGCCTCTGTCAGTTGCCAGTTGCCCAGCTGGCATGGCCCCCATATGTGCCCCTTCTCTTCCTCCCTCCTCCTCTTCATTCCCCAAAGGCTCTTCTCCTCCTTACCGGAGCTCAGCCCAAGCCGGGCAAAAGGGATAGGAGGAAAACCACACCTTGGAAAACTTCACTGGGAAGGGAGGCAGGGATCCAGTGAGAGGTGGGGACGTCCTGGAATCCCCCATGCTTTGCTGGTGGCCATGCCTCCTAGGCAAGTTTAGGGAGGTTCTAGGAGGCTTGCTGTGCCACACAAGCTACCGCCTGTAAGCAGTGATGGAACAGGTGGGGCAAGTGAGCGAGGGGGGTGGGGCAGGCGCTCCATGACAAACCTCTTGTAACCGGTATAGTAGATTTCTGGAAGCTCTTCTACCGAACCAGTTAGAACCATCAGGAACCCACCCCAGGTTTACTCCTTTATACATCAGTGGAAGAATCTCAGAATGGCTTGCAATAAAAGAAAAGACTATGAAAACACCATGAACATGAATAAGTAGTTTGGAGAATATATGTTTAATGCTTGTTCTTAGCCTTTTCCCCCATAAATTTTTCTCAACCAATTTTCCAAAATGGTAACTATCCCAATCAATTAGTATTTCTTTATGATGGTTGAAGACCAGTACAAAATCAGTTAAAGCAATCTAAATACAATCCCAAAATATATAATTATATTTTAATAGTTTAATACATGGTGTTCTTTTATTAACAAATGTGGCTATGATGTAGCTTTCTGACTAAGACTCAAGAATTAGCAGTTAAGTATGTCGTTTTAGGAAATCTGTCATTTAAGAAAAGTTCTAAGTAACATTGATCAAGATTGTTGGATAGTCTTTCCAAAAGTGTGTGAATTAGTTGAGAGTGTAGATCTATGTGGAATTTACACATTAGGAAATCATATTTTAAGAATTCTTGTTCATCAGAACACAAGGACAAGTTCTACAGAGATTCCCTTGTATCTGCTATCTTCTATAAAGGAGGGTATTAAAATCTTCTCTGGAAAATAGACTCAGTGGTTATAGGTGTAAGATAATTTATTCAAGGCTATGGTTCCCTTGATTCATTGAAGAGATGATATAATCTTGGAAATGCTGCTGTAGTTCAATATTTTCTTATATTGTTTAGTACGTTTCATGGCTTTCTTGTAACCTACATATGGAAGGATATCAGAGGATATGCCAAGGTGAAACAATCCATTAGTTATCGCTATATACCAGCTAAATATGAATTTATCACACACTATAGAATGGGCAGAAGCCCTGTGGGATATATATTGTTTCTAAGTCAATAAAATATGATTAGTTGCCAAGCTCTTGTTTCAGTGCAAGTCTGCCCAGCCTCTGGTTTAAATATGTACAGGCTTGGAAAAACTTCCAGGAGTAGAGATTACAGCTCTCAGAAAATATGAATGTACTATTTTCTACTTGTAATTACGCCAGGATACATAAAAGAAAATTAACAATGAGTTAGAATGAATCTAGAAAATGAAAGGACTCTGGATAAACTGCAGTGATTCTACACTTTTGTAATCAGAATATTGTCAGACCAATTCCCACTTTACCATGGTAAGTAGAAACAGCTTATGAAATACTGGAAGTTAAATATGCTAGTGAGTTAAGAGCTTTTATTTAGGGACTTGGTGAATTATTTTACATAAAAACTTCCATTACATGATAATTACAATGCTGAAATAAAAATGAAAACATTTTCAAAAAGTACACTATCACCAGCTTAATCTGATAATGGATATGGGTTCCTTCCTGTTTTTATAAATAGCATACTTCTAATACTTATCCTCTAGACACAACAAGCATAATAATTGCATGTTTAGGGCAGCTCGAGCATGAGGCAAATACAATCTAAGCAAGCAGGATTTTTTTTAGAATAATTGTACACTCTGTCAGATGTGATTGCTTAAGTGGTGTGCAGTGGAGAGCATGAAAACTAAATAAACAATGCAAACCTTTTTTAATTAAATAAGAGCACTATTATGCTCAGTTGCTTTGATTTCAATTGTTCATAAACTTCAAAGGGGGAGCTAAGCTTTTTCATGTTTGTAACATTTGGTCTACTTTGTTCTCCTTGGATTATACCACATGAAGCAAAGGCTTAGGAGAAACAGTAATTTATGGATTAGTGCATTCTTTTTGTTACAAAGAATGAAAGTAAGGCATGGCTATCACACCACCATCTGCTTATAAACTTGTTATTACCATCTTCTATTGACTAACTACAACATTGCATATATGAGTAAAATGTCAAGGGTTCTCTCTTTATATATACATATATATACACACACAAATTCACATGCGCACGTGCGCGCACACACCCGCACACACACAAACATGTTTTCATAGATTTTCACGGGTGTAGGTATGCTGGTCTTGTTGTATTCGGGTCTTTTCCTGTGTAAGATTGAGATTGTCTTGGCAATGTTTCAGCGAGGTCTCACTCGCCATCTTCAGGCTGGGTTTGGGGCTTAAAATGTGATCGGAGCTGCAACTTTCAATAAATCCTGGTGGGGGGTATGGAGTGCTGGCTTTGTTTCAGTAAGTGGAATGAGTGGTTGTGTGGTTGACATCATATGCGGAGTTGAAGCTACACTCACCAAAATCAACACAGATGAAGCCAATAAAATCAGACTTGCAGTCACCAACGTCCTCTGCTCCAGTAATCCACCCAGAAGCAACTTACAGCAAGAAGAAGAAATAGCACTCATCAACCTGAGGAAAGACAACAACATAATCATTCTCCCAGCAGACAAAGGTAACACCACAGTTGTGATGAACACGTCTGACTACCAAGCCAAACTATCCAACCTACTCCAAGATCCTGCTTACAAACCTCTAAACCCAGACCCCACCACCTACCTGGAAAAAACCACCAAATCCAAAATAAAAGCCTCTCCCATCAGTGAAGAGATCCAGCAAAGAATCATCCCCAGAGAGAAACCTTCCAGAAAACTCTATGGCCTCCCCAAGATACACAAAGAAGGAACACCACTCAGACCCATAGTCAGCTCCATAGGCTCACCTTTACAGAATCTTGCCAAATTCCTTGCCAAACAATTCCAACCCTATGCAGAATCCATCACTTCACATGTACAAAACTCACTCCACTTCATAGAAACAATAAAAAAACAAAACCTACGACCCAGCAACCTACTCGTGAGCTTCGATGTCATATCTCTCTTCACCCAAGTGCCTATAAAAGAAGCCTTGACAGATATCCAAAACAAACACAAACCCCCTAAAAACATCCTGGACCTGACCAACCACTGCCTAACCAACACATACTTCATCCATAATGGACAAAGATACAAACAGATAGAAGAAGCACCCATGGGATCACCCCTCTCACCCGTCATCGCAAACTTATACATGGAATATTTTGAAACTAACGCCTTAGATAAATCTGAACACAAACCCAGACTCTGGCTTGATATGTTGATGACACTTTCGTGATTTGGCCACTTGGGAAAGAAAAACTGGACAACTTCCTCACACATCTCAACAGCCTACACCCCAAAATCCAATTTACCATGGAAATAGAAGCAAACAACCAACTTCCCTTTCTGGATGTCCTAATCTACAAAAAACCAAAATAGCTCCCTAGGACACACCATCTACTGGAAAAAAACCATACACCAACCGCTACTTAAATGCACAATCCCATCACCACCTTGCACAGATCAACTCTGTAGCCAAGACCCTCATCTCCAGAACCAAATGCCTAACTGACAAAGACCACCTGAAAACTGAATTACACACTCTCACAAATGTATTAATCTCCAACAGATTCCAAAGAAAAACAATTACCAACCGAATCAAAAGGGAGACTCCCTCCCAAAAACCAAGACACAAAGCAGTAC
The DNA here is from genome assembly GCF_009769535.1 of Thamnophis elegans. Classification (NCBI taxonomy): domain Eukaryota; kingdom Metazoa; phylum Chordata; class Lepidosauria; order Squamata; family Natricidae; genus Thamnophis; species Thamnophis elegans. The sequence goes on from NC_045542.1 coordinate 70,152,377, forward strand.
AATGGCATCACCATCCTCCCTTACATTAAAGGCACCACAGATAAAACCAGCAAAATTCTCCACAAACACAATATCAAGACATCCTTCAACACTGACCAAAAAATAGCCAACATCTTAAGAAACCCCAAAGACAAAATCCAGCTAGAAAACCAAGGAGTCTATGAAATACCATGCAAAATCTGCCCTGCAACATACATAGGACAAACAAATAAATGCACACATCGCAAAACACAAGAATGCAGTAAGAAAAAAAAAGAAACAAACTTCCTCCCTTTTCCAGCACCTTAAAGCTACAGGACATGAAATTAATTTTGAAGAAACCAGGTTAATCTCCAAAACAGAACACTTCAACAAGAGAATAATTATGGAAGCTATCGAAATAGAGAAACACCCCCGCAACATGAATAAATGTGATGAACCTCATGCCTACCAAACATCTGGAAACCAGCCCTAGTCAATAAAAGAGTCCCACCCACCACCCAGGCCATTACAACACGAAACAACAATGTACACACAGCCAGCACCAATCAGCACCAATCTACCTATCATGATACACAACCAATCACTCAACTTACTGAAACAAAGCCAGCACTCTATAACCCACCACCAAGATTTATAGAAAGACGGCAGTTCCGATCACACTTTAAGTCCAAAACCCAGCTTGAAGATAGTGAGTGAGACCTTGCTGAAATGTTTCCAAGACAAACTCAATCTTACATGGGAAAAGACCCGAATACAACAAGACCAGCACACACACACACACACACACACACACACACACACACACACACACACCTATTTGCTTCCTTACACAGCTTATTGACCACTCCAATCAACCAAGCCTGAGTGGCATACAATTTCCCCAATTTGTAATTTGGGATTAAAAATGAACAGTCAAATTTAACCTTAAAACCATGCTCTGTTAATAACCTTCTAAATCCATTCCTGTGTTTATTATGTATTTGATTGCCAACATGTGCCTGCCACCTGCCACTGTAATTCCAGGTGGCTCACAATATATGGATCTAAAAGCCCTATAAAAATTAACGAACATTAAAACAGAAATTTCTGCTGCACAGTTAAAATTTTCCTGTCTTCATCAGTTTCTCAATGTCAAAATAATAAAGTTCAACCTGACCTTAGGAGTCTGATTCTGACAATGTCTTTCTAAGGGTCCCAGATGGCCTCTTCCTGGAAGATATCACAGAGGGTGGCCATTTAGAGCAGGGATGTCAAACTCATGACCCACGAGTTCCAAAAATTTGGGGAAAACCCCAAACAGGACAGAATAACAGAGTTGGAAGGAACCATGGAAGTCTGTCCAACTGTCAGATGTGTCATGTGATGGCCACTCCCACCCCCAGTTTAATGAAGGGGTAATAGTCATAATGGCAACTTGACACCACAAGTTTGACACCCCTGATTTAGAGCATCTTCTCTCTGCTAGATCTTGTAGAGTAGGTGGATTCTACTTAGAGAATCTGAAGTTAACACAAACCCAGTTACATAAGGCTTGATAGTTAACCATCAAAATCTTCTCCTGGGTCTAAATGCTTATCAGCAACTGCTGCAGAGCCTGCAAAACAGGTCTTATTCTGCTGAACCAGCTGCTATCAGACAAAAATTATCTGTTGTGTTTTGGCCCAGTTGTTCTCTCTGAATGAACTGCTTCAAGGGAAGCTCTATATAAAATGAATTGCAACAGTCTAATGAAGCCAAGACATTAACAGCATCCCAGATAAAATATTCTTCTAAATAAAATGGTAATTGTGTGGATTATTTCATTTGGTCAAGAAGAGCAGCAGGAAAACTCTCCCTCTTATCGTTTACAACTGTCAGGTTTTGTAATATAACAAAAAATCTTCCCATAAATGTTAACTGAACATCTTAGGAAAACCTTTAAAATTTAGGTAAAAGTTCCAGGCCAGAAAAACAAAATAAAACAAAATTTCTAACATTTTCTATGGCTGTTTTATGATTATTTCAAAACATTATCTTTTGATTAGGAACTTCTCGGAGTTGGTCATAAGAGAGGTGACTATATACATGTTCTAAATAAAATAAATTATTAAAACTTTATAGGGAACAGAAATAAAGTGGTGTTTCCTGAGGAGTATTCATTGGTTGTGAGTTTAGGTATGGATCTAAGATATTGCTTTGGATTCTATTTATTAAATGATCCCTGGTTGCTATTGGCTAGCATGAAAAAACTGCAATGCTATCATTTTCCTTCTCAACAAAATGGGATGAAATTTGTAGGAGTAGTAAAACTTTTGGATTTGATGAAGTTTGTCCAATTTGTCTCTTGGCTCTTATAAATGTGGTTTTAGCACCAATTTTAGAAATATTTTAATGTTGGTTCACTTTAATCTTTTAACTATTTTCCACTTCTTTCAATAATTTGTAAACCACCTTGTAAGAGAGATGGGTGGCATAGAAATAAAATAAAATAAATGCACATATATAATTAATTTGTAGATTTTGAAGTTAGGTTGCTTTTAAAACTGGATTTCAAAGCAAGTACATGTTCCATAAACATATTTTGCTCCCTTCTCAATGATAAAATGTTCAAGTATATTCTCCAGTTTGGTAGGAATAAAGTATCCCAAATCTATAGCAAAAGGTACAGGGATGCAGGCAAAGGAAATATTTACAAAATTGATTTAAACTAAATAAACAAGCATAAAAGTTTTTTCTGCTGTTTTTTTCTGCAAGACTGTACAAGTGCAACAGAGCAAGAAAATCACCAAATCCCTCCCTCCCTCCCTCTCTCTCTCTCTCTCTCACACACACAGAGAGAAAGAGAGAGAAGAGAGAAACAGAGGAGAGAGGAGAAGAGAGAGAGAAGAGAGAGAGAGAGAGAGAGAGAGAGAGAGAGAGAGGGAGAGAAGCAAAAACACAAACAAATGTGCACACAAGTATCTTTTGGACTAATATATAGTACATGCTATGCACTGTTACCAAACTAGGGAAATGCCTTCTGAACCGGCTCTTAGAAAATAAGTATGTTAGTCACTTTACATCTTCCACCTCTATTCTCACTTTACCCTTTTTTGTAACAGAGAAATTAAATAGAAATGTAGTATTTGGAAGTGGAGAAAGACAATGATTTGCCCTTTTTTATGGGTTTAGGAATGCCAAGTCATGCGTCCATCCTGGTTCTCCTTGACCTCTCAGCGGCTTTCGATACCATCGACCATGGTATCCTTCTGCGACGACTGCGGGAGGTGGGGGTGGGCGGCACTGTTCTACAGTGGTTCTCCTCCTACCTCTCGGACAGGTCGCAGTCGGTGTTGGTGGGGAGGGAGAGATCGTCCCCGAGGCCCCTAACCTATGGGGTGCCGCAGGGCTCGGTCTTGTCCCCCCTGCTATTCAACATATACATGAAACCGCTGGGCGAGATCATTCGGAGGCACGGGATTAAGTACCACCAATATGCGGACGATACTCAGCTGTATCTGTCCGCCCCGTGCCAACTCAATGAAGCGGTGGACGTGATGAACCGGGGCCTTGAAGCTGTTAAAGACTGGATGAGAGCTAACAAACTGGTGCTCAACCCGGAAAAGACCGAGTGGCTGTTGTGTTTTCCTCCCAAAAATTCGGCTAACGTTCCATCAATCAGGCTGGGGGGGCAAAATTTATACCCCTCAGACAGGGTCCGCAACTTGGGAGTCCTCCTGGACCCACAACTGAGTTTTGACCATCATTTGTCAGCTGTGACCAGGGGGGCATTTGCCCAGGTTCGCCTGGTGCGCCAGTTGCGGCCCTACCTGAACCGGGAGGCCCTCACAACAGTCACTTGAGCCCTTGTGATCTCTAGGCTGGAATACTGCAATGTGCTCTACATGGGGCTGCCCTTGAAGAGCATCCGGCGACTTCAGCTAGTCCAGAACGCGGCCGCGCGAGTGATCATGGGCGCACCACGGTTCGCCCACATAACACCGATCCTCCGTGAGCTGCGCTGGCTACCTGTTGATCGTCGGGTGCACTTCAAGGTCCTACTTACCACCTATAAAGCGCTCCATGGTAGTGGATCTGGCTATCTGAGAGACCGCCTTCTGCCAATTACCTCCCTGCGTCCCATCAGATCGCACAGGGTAGGCCTCCTCCGAATCCCATCCGCCAGTCAGTGCCGACTGGCGACTACGTGGAGGAGAGCCTTCTCAGTTGAAGCTCCGACGCTATGGAACAACCTCCCCGTGGAGATCCGTACCCTCACCACAGTCCAGGCCTTCCGCACAGCCCTCAAGATCTGGCTATCCCGTCAGGCCTGGGGATAGGATTTACTCTCACCCCGCCCGAATGTTGAGTGAATGTTGTGTTTTATGGTTAATTTTTTTTACTCACGTTTTTCTTTTATGTCTTGTCTTGCACCCCCTTCCCCCATTGTTGTAAGCCGCCCTGAGTCCCCTCAGGGAAAAGGGCGGCCTATAAATGTTCAATAAATCTATTAAATCTATTAAATACTTGATGGATTTGACTTAATTCAGGTCACTTCAGAAGGATTCTTTTACAGAGGTAGATAGCATATAAAGCAGTTTCTAAGTTTCAACATAATGACATTAAGGACACTAGTGGACAATAGTGGCCTTAGTTTAGTTAGTGAACAAGAGAAATGAAAATGAAGGTTGTGAAATTCTGACTTATATAGGAAGTCTATCAGCTCAAAAATAGGCCTCTGTTTTTCAAAGATCCGTTTTGCTGATCAACGACTGAAACAAAGTGACTGACTATATATACACATATTTTTCTTCCAATCCGTAGCATACCTTTTCATGAAGGAAAGAGGCTATTGTGAACATTTCTGTTTCTTTCAAAGTGATGAGGATAATGGTTGCCATATTTTCATTGATAGCCATTTACCAGGAAAAACAGAAACAGAGTAACTGCATCTTTGCTGCCATTGACCCTTTCTCTAGAAGGAAAGACAACACAGGAGATCTGCTCTTTCCTCTTAGTGAAAGGACTTAATTTCACTGTTTCCACTTTCAATAGCAATGAAACTACAGCAATTTTGTTCCCTTCCTAAGTGGTAGGACCATTGTAGGTTCAAATTAGAGAATGCCCCCTCTCCAAACCTGCACTGAACATTAATGGCATTGCACATCTTTGCTTAAAAGCCTTCAACTTCCTGTCGTTCTTCTTTTTGGTTCTTTATGCATTTTATAGATTTTTTTTAAGTGAGAAAAGTGCCATTATAAAGGGAAGTAAAATATAAATACTAAATTAGATACAGTAAAATGAAAAGTGTGACACACTCCTTCCACACATACAAACATGTTTAAGAATATATTGCTTTGTGTCTTTACTGAATACATGCTTTTGAAAAATAATTTATTTAGGAAGCACTATTGATAACATACTGGAGATCACATCTTGTACAGCTGGTTCTAAATTTAATGAGATATGTTGAAGATATATATCCACCTGTTCCTTCTAGCAGATGGATCTTGATATTGCCATTGTTTCAGCAATGTAATTTGTTGCTAAATGAAATTTAGCAAGGCTCTATGGTTTCTCCCAAAGTATTTTTCATAATTAATGAAGCTGTCTTTCTTAACAATCTTCCTAACACTACAATCTCATACATAGCTGCTGAGAAATAAGTCTTTTTTTTCATTAAAAAGTTTTCAGTACCATAAAAGTATTCAAAATTAAAAGAATCTTAATATCACTATGAAGAAGAAGAAGAAGAAGAAGAAGAAGAAGAAGAAGAAGAAGAAGAAGAAGAAGAAGAGGAAGAGGAAGAGGAAGAGGAAGAGGAAGAGGAAGAACAACAACAGCAACAACAACAGCAACAGCAACAACAACAACAACAACAGAACAGAAAAAGAGAGTTGGAAGGAACTTTGGAAGGCTAGTCCAACTCCCTGCTTAGGTAGAAAAGCTTATAAACATTTTAGACAAATGGTTGTCCAATCTCTTCTTAAAAACTTCTAGTATTAGAACAACCACAACTTCTGGAGACAAGTTATTCCACTGATTAATTCTTCTGTCACAAAATTTCTCCTTTGTTGTTTCTCTCCTTGATTAGTTCCCATCCATTGTTTCTTGTCCGCCTTGAGGTGTTTTGGAAAATAGGTTGACTCCCTCTTCTTTATGGCAACCCCTTAGATATTAGAACACTGCTATCATGTCACCTCTACTCCTTCTTTTCATTAAACTAGTCAAACCCAATTCCAGCCACCATTCCTTATTTGTTTTAGTTTTCAGTCCCCTAATAATCTTTGTTGCTTTTGTCTTCACTCTTTCTTTAGTCTCAACATCTTTTTTACACCACTAAAACTGGATGCAATATTCCAAGTGTTGCCTTACCAGAGCATTATAAAGTGAATTAACACTTCACATGATCTCGATTTTTTCTGTATGTTAATGCAACCTACGACTGTGTTGGCTTTTTTTTGGCATCTGCAGCACACTGCTGGCTCATATTTAAGTGATTGTCCACTAGGACTCCAGGATCACTCTCATAATTACTACTGTTGAGTCAGGTACCACCTATAATATACCTATACATTTGGTATTTTTTGCCTAAATGTAGAACCTTACTTTTTTCACCATTGAATTTCATTTTGTTAGATGGGACCTAATGTTCAAGTCTGTCAAGATCCTTCTGTACCTTAAGCCTATCTTCTGGAGAGTTGGCTATTCTTGCCAGCTTGGTGTCAGCTGCAAATTGATGAGTCCCCCATCTATTGTCTCATCTAAAGGAAAAAAAAAAAAACAAAAATGAAAAAGGTAAGGAAAAAAAAACATAGAATTTGACTTCAATCCTTCTTTCTATCAAGTAACCAGAATCTCTTTATTTCCTCTTCCTCTTTGAGTCCATTTAATCCCCCAAATCCATAGATCATCAATCTAGTCTTTTCTTGTTTCAACAAAAACAGTCCATATAAGGCTTCCAGTCTTTTTAAAAGTATTTATTGTTTTTTTCCCTCTGACCAAACTGATTAGCTCTGCCATTTCCCCAAGCTCCCTCAAGTCCTTCTGAATTCAATAGCACCAATTTAGAACTTCAGCCTAAATTACTGATTAAATTCCCAGTGTTCATTTTTCACGTATTTCATCCTAAATTCATTTCATCCAATTGATGTCTCAATATGTGAATAAAAAGAAAAAAGAAAACAAATGGGAAGTTCACATTTATTTTTACAGTGTTCATTCTAACATACATAGTCTTGGCACATCTTCCCTAAATATGAACATTCTTATACAGGTTCTCTTAATATATATGCTCTAATGCAATTTTTGAGCCAGGAAAGTACTGTTAAAACTTGGAGAAATGTGCAATTTGTGGTGTGCTATTAAGTTCAATGGATTCTATTTATTTTAAAAAGCAAGAGGCTCTGGCACTATTACTTATTGGGTCTCCTAAGACCACTTGGAGTATAATAGCATTTTAAAATGTTTGTGTGTGTGTGTGTGTGTGTGTGTGTGTGTGTGTGTGCGTATTTGCACATGTTTGCATGATTGTTGCATGAATGAATACATTCCTGCTTTCCAAGAGAATACAATAGCTACATTACAAGTACATCATTTCACTTAAAATCTTGGTTTTAAAATTTGTTTTTTAAAAAAGCCCCAAATTTATTGTATGAAAACTACACATTCTGTCACATCTAAAGCTATTCTTGTTCATAAAACAGTTTAAAATATATTGCTTTGAACTGCACCAGATGTTAAAAGTATTAACAATAAAATGGCTTTTTAATATTAAATGCTACTTAAGGCAAAATGCTAAACTGATTGGTATGACTATATGAGAAAAAGTGTAACTATTTATACATTAAACAAATTATATTGTCATTGGGGTTTTTTTTCCAAAGCCCATCCTGGAGCCTTTTCTTTATTAAATTTCAATTAAAATTTGGTTGGAGGACAGTAGTTAGAAAAGAAAACCTTACTTTAAAAATAAAGTCTACCATTAGCTGTTAGGAACCTACATAAGTTTCTGCATTTGCCATCTATTAATATTTTGAATACTATTGTGTTTTTTAAGCTGAGTGTGGGAAAATTCTCATGTGGGATTATTAAATGAGTTGATTTGCATTCTAATGAGAACAAATGCTTGGGATTGCATTGTTAAAATGCTAAAATGGTGTGTGTATAATTATTTTGCAGCTTACATTTACAGAACACCTCTCCCCAAACCTTTTTTAAAAAAATAACTAAAGAGACAGCACATACAGTATCAACGGCTGGAGGGTAGGTGATTAGGGTAATTTAAACTGTTCACAAATGACTTCACGACAGAATCAAATGCATTTCTTTGCTTTTGCTGGGTTTCTTTCATTATCTTTAAACGGCCTGCTGCAATGCCTGGTCCCTCAAGAAGACTCACCAAACTCTTTTTCAGTGGACAATTTCCCTTTGTATTGATCCATCGCTTTGCCATTCTAGACTGACTCCCTCCATTGCTCTGCCTGAGTTTGTCTATTTTGTAACAGCTCTGTTGTGTCTTCTAATACCTTTGCTTTATCACATCGAGTCAAGCTTTCAAACATTAATCCCTTCATGCTTTAATTTCATATTCTATTACCAGACTGAATGCAAAGATTGTTTCTTTATCTCCCTCTTTTTATTTCCCCCCCAATAGGGAATAATGCCTGTAGCTACTCTTTGGCCATTCTGTCTTCATTTCTACAAGATTTATGTTAACCAGCAGACCCAAAATCTTCAAATGAATAATGTTAATTTATATTCTCTTGTTTAAAGGAAGGTCGGCATTTTCACTATTTCCCCCCTAAAACAATACATCTATAGAACACCCACACACACACCCACACACACACACACAAACACTATTTTGTAGAGCTTATAGGCCCTTCAAAACAAAGCCTGCTTGTTCTTTGTAGCTAAAAGTAGGTGCTGTCAATTTCTTTCTAAATAATTCTTGTGAATTGTTTAGACTGAAAAAAAAAGTCAAATAAATGCTGACACTACTATTATTACTAAAGAGTAGAGGAAACCTGGTCGTGAAAATTCATAGAGAGTTATCTATGCAAAAGACTATTTATTAAAGTATCCTTAAAATAATCCCAGCTGAATTCAACAGGTATTTTTATCTAGATATATGTGTATTTAACAAGACTTTTTAAATTAATTTGAGTAATTTAATCTTATTATAACAAATATCTATACTTTAATACCTGATACTAATTGAATATTTTTATTTATTTGTTTGTTTGTTTTATTATTATTTATAATTGCACAGTCAGCCAGATGTTCAAACTGAGTTTGCATTTTTGTGTATCTATTAAGTCCTTAGCAAGGACTGAGATATTATTGTTATTGTATGCCATTGTTACAGTAGCCAGGACATCACAATGCCATTGCAGAGTAATAGTTTGGCTCGCCAAGCTACCAGCCCTGTTATAGGAAATGCATGCATGCTCTTTAAGGTATGCCACAGGAGGGCAAACTGGCTTTGCACCAGAGAGAAAGATGAATGACTTTTCCTGCAGAATCACCAAAAGTCCCCTTTTCCAGAGCTGCCTCGCAAATGTGTGCTGCAATCAGGAAGGTTCAGAGCCATCAGGAATCTGACCGCCACACAGAGGATTGTCTCCAGTGGTGGGTTTCAATTTGTTTTAGAACCTCTTCTGGAGTGTGGCCTGCTTTGTGGGAGTGGCTTGCCAGCCATGTGACCGGGTGGGAGTGGCTTGCCAGCCATGTGACTGGGTGGGCGTGGCCAACTTGTAAAATGTGGTGAAACTCATTTAACAATGCTCTTGCTTAGCAACCAAAATGTTGGCTCAGAAACTCTAGCATTTGAAGCACACAAGTCTAAAAGCTGTCAAGTTACAAGACCCTTGCACCCCTAACCCTTTAGAAAAAAAACCCCAGGGGTGTTCAAACTTGACAGCTTTAAGACTTGTGGACTTCAACTCCCAGAATTCCTCCTCTCGCTCTTCATCTTGATGATGTGCGGACGGGCGGGGAGAGGGAGCTGGAACCGGTTCTAAACGGCACTGTAGATTTGTGGAACCTCTTCTATAGAAGAGGTTAGAACTGGCAGAAACCCATCCCTGATTGTCTCCCTACCAAAGTGGAACCTATCTATGTACTTGCATAAAACATGCTTTCAAACTGTTAGGTAGGCAGAAGCTGGCAGCTCACCCTGGTACACAGATCTAGGGGTCAAACCACTGGAAATGCAGTAGGATCCACAGCACCCTGCCACTCTACTACCCATCAATAGCACACAGCACAAAACCCCAATAATAAGAAAAAATAAGCAAACACCTACTGGCCTTTTTTAAACTCTAAAGACCTGACCTAATTCTTGGCTGTATTAGAAGTTCGGTTTTGCAATTTCTTTGCTGATTTGTATTTTAATTTTTGAAATGCTGGTAATCGTTTTCATTTTATTTTAATGTGATGTGTTGAGATGGGTGGCCATATAAAAAATAAATAAAAAGAAACAAAATTAAGAGAAAAAATAGAACCATTATTCCTTATTCTTTGAAGAATATTTTTATGTTTATATCTTTCATGTGACAAAGGTTTTTTTTTAATACAACTTACAGAACCTTTTCCCCCTCTTTTCATCTTTATGATTACCAAATGAATAATTAAAAGAAGGTGAATCCCACCAGAAAGAGATACTATCTCCTGAAGATCAAATGGAACCCAAAGTGCAAGATATTTATATTCATCTTAATCAGTGATGGGTTTCTACTGGTTCAGACTAGTACAGCTGAACCAGTAGTGGTTTGGTGGCGTGGGTCACTGGAACTGGCAGCAACCCAGGCCTGCCATGCCCCTGAACTGATTTTCTGGGTGGCACCATAAGCACTGCCATCTTGTTTTTTGCTTCTGCACATGCACAGAACAATTTTTATTGTACTACACATGTTTACACGGTGCACCCACAAGTGAACTGCCAGAACCCACCCCTGATCTTAATGGACTAAGAAAAACAATAACACTATTATAGAAAGAGGATTTGGGGGGGGGGGGCTTTGAAAAAGCTGAGATCAGGCTTGTACTTCTCAATTTATTTAGAAAATGTTTTTTCTTAGTTACTTCCTTAAAAAAAAACTACTGCCACTGCCTGAAAACTCAAGATTGCGCTTTTCCTTACTTTGAGTTGATCCTCCCACACAGCTGACTGTTAGGAAAACTCTTTGTAACTATACTTTTGATATATTGATTTATATTCTGGCTTTCCCCTAGGAGGCAGAAACAAAGTTCAAATGGAGAGTATTTCCATCTAGAAATTTCATTGAAATTCAACCACCATTCTCTGCTATGTTGCCACAGCATACTTAAGTGGAGATAGTTTATATCATGTGAGCATTGTATCCCCAAAAAATGTTTGAGTTATTTAGGCTTGCTGTAACTATTGTCCCCTAGTCAGTTATGTCATATGAACAGAGCAAAATGTTATCTTTTACTTTCTACTATCAACAGATAAAGGAAGCTCTTTGGCAAGTCTATAAAAAGGGACTACTCTAGGAATCCCATCTCTCTTTTTCTCTTTCTTTAACCTCCACACTCACCCCACAAAAAAGAAAAACAATTGCAGAGGAAGTTAAAGCTTCCACCAACTCTGATTGGGTTTGAAATCAAGGTTTACCACATTAATTCTTAGAGATGAATAATTTGCCAGGGTAGAAGCCAGCTAGGTCAGTTCAACACAGTCACAATCATTTCAATACAATATTTGTCATGAATGCACCCAAAGCAATCTCAAATGACAAAGAAGAGCCAGCTTCAGCAACTTGGGAAGTGGACATGGCAGGACAACTGGAAGATATGGGGGGACTCTGAACCAGAAGGATATGAGCAAGAAGAGGAAGAGAGACCAATACTTTCAGAAGGGCCAGTGGAGCGATGAGAAGGAAGAAATGCAGCTGCAGCCAAGAGGCTTGGAAGGCCAGTCGAAAACAGAAAGTAGATAAGGGGCACAACTACAACTGATAAGCAGGGATGATGAAGACTTGCTTGCTTTGCAATGTCCTAGTGTGTGCAGGGTTGAGATGCAAGATATGCAGTGGAGGTTGATGAGGCTACTTGCAAGGAGGCAGCCTCATCCCTTCTAGAGCCAAGGTGGCGCAGTGGTTAAATGCAGCACTGCAGGCTGACTGCTAGATCAGCAGTTCAGCGGTTCAAATCTCACCGGCTCAGGGTTGACTCAGCCTTCCATCCTTCCGAGGTGGGTAAAATGAGGACCCGGATTGTTGTTGGGGGCAATATGCTGACTCTGTAAACCGCTTAGAGAGGTCTGAAAGCCCTATGAAGCGGTATATAAGTCCACTGTTATTGCTATTATTGTTATTATTGCTAATTGCATGGCCAACAGCTATTTATCCGTGCAAGTAGAACAGAGACAATAACTTCCTTTTTTGGATTGTGTGTTTGTTCAGTCAGTGCCTACCTTTTCTTGGAACATCACCTTTGACTGTTTCTGGACTTTGGACTTTGCCTTAGGGACCTTGGAATTGGATTTCGACTTGTGGGATTTGTGTTTTGGACCATGGATTTGTCTTTGCGGGACTTGCTGTGTGTTTTTCCTGACTTGGAAAAATGGACTCTGGGTCTTGTTCTAGTTCCTGCATGGGGAATCCTAAGGAAAACTATGTGAGGCTGGTAAAGTCTCAAGAACAATTTCAAATGTTGGGGTATCTGTGGATATGAGTGGGACAGAACAGTATTTGAATGTGATGCTTCATTAGCCTATCAATGTATCATATGTATTCAAGTAGATTATTTCCTTAAGATCAGCCTGTGTTAAACCATCCCATACTTTCTTATGTTTCCACATTATCTGGAACCATACACTATCAAACATGATCCATCCTTCCTTCCTCCCTCCCTCCCTTCCTCCCTCCCTTTAATATTGATTGGAAAGGTTTTCAGGAAAATCTGCCCACACCAACCTACATGATCATTTTAAGATCTGCATAAAGTGCAATTCCCTTCTGGCCCTGCAAAAGAGTTGTAGCTTGAAAAGAACTATTGGGCCTTGCAATGGTTCATCAAACTGATTACTGTTTCTTCCCACTGAAGCTACTTCTTCTATGGCCATATGAGACATCTTCCCTTATTAATGCTTTACTACAGAGCTCTATATACCTTCACTTGAAGCATTTTATTGATTGATTGGTTGGTTGATTTTCTTTCATTTTTAATCTATTGCAATCTTGTGACTCTTGGTGGGATTCCAGAAATTTAAAAAATGTACAATATACAAGAGAATATAAAATAAAATAAAATAAAATAGAGGAAATATTCTTTAAAATGTATCATTTATTTAGAGTAAAACAGGGTCCCAATAACATTTAACACTTTGATGGTGTTAAGTGATTCAAAGCCCTCCAGAAGAGATCTACCTTGACCAACTTCTAGAAAAATAGCAAGATTGGGGCAAGTTGAACTTCTTATCAAGGCCATTCCAGAAAAAGGGAACTGTGGTGAAGCAGCATCTCCTCTTAACCTTGCTTCCCCCGAGTTTGCAGAAATTAGCAAATGTCTCTATAATTCATAGCAGACACATTGATTCTTCTCAGAAAGGTAGTCATCCAGGTATCTTAAGGTTTTTGTAACTGAAGAACAGCACTTTGATCTGCACCCAGAAATTTATTTGAAACCAGTGTGAGACTGGAAGCGTTGATGTACATGGTGTTACTAAGTGCCACTTAGTAAATGCACTGTTGCATTTTGTACCAACTTTACTTTCTAAATAGCCTTTCATAGCAGCCCCATGTTGAGCATATCATTACTATGTAGTAATCCAGCCAGGTATAATGAGAATGTGAGTTATTGTTTCCAGTTCTTCCTTCTTTGTCATTTGGGCTATACATTGTATAAAACACAGGTGGGAAAAAAAGAATTAGAAAAACACAGAGAGATGTTTTGGGACAACTGTAAAAAGAGGGTTATTTCTTTATCCACTTTACTTTCCGTTCACAGTTTCAGTGCTAAATGGTTATGTTGCACTATCTATCAAAATGAGAATGATCAACCCATTGGTTCAGAAGTAGTCAGCATCCTTCTAAACTACCTATTCTCTTGGCAAAAAGTCAGGTTGTTATTTAACCTAATAGCAACAATGACAACAGCAAAGCTACTTTATATTACTATATTTTGCTACTCAGTTTCCTAACCCTAACCCTAACCAAACCCTAATCCTAACTCTAACCCTGTAACCCTGAAATCTGAAAGTTTCAGTGAAAAAAGTATATTTTCTAGCTGGGTATGCTCCTTTATATATTTTTTAAAAATGTAATTAAAGAAGGCAAATGAGTCTCACCTGTAGCAGAAGCAATTTACTTCTGCCAAGACTAACTAAATAGAAGTCAAACTACCTATATTTTCTTGACACCTGTGATTGGACAAGAGATGAAATATTTTACAGCATGATTTAAAAAGAAAAAGAAGTGCTACCACTTTGCACGTAACGTACCTGCAAAATCCATCTCAGCTTTTGTGCAGCTGAAAAGCAATATATAAAAGGCTTCTACAAATATTATGTCAATTCATAATATTAATATCTGGATAAGCATTTAGGTATATCACTGAATAGGCAGGATATGTTCTTAATAATTGTTATTAGAAAAGATTTTAAGATTACTTTTTCTCCATTAAAAGATTTCCCATACAAATTGCATTGTAACAATATCCCTTTTCTAATAATCTATCCTTACAAACCTTACATTCAGGAAAGTCCTTTGTTGTATATATTAAAAATGCATGGTTATCGTATTATCAGAATTTGTCTATTCTGGTAACATATTAAACATGGAGGAAAGTGAAAAGTTGGAAATCAAGAAAAGAAAACAATGAAATATTATTGTTAGGAATATAATTCTAACGGTTGGGTTGGCAATATATAAACCATATAGCAATGCTATACCTGTTCTTTAAACATGCTGTAAAATGTGATTGGTTGCTGTTTTTCCTCAATCGACCATAAGAGGTCGATTGTTACATTTGATGCTGGGCTGATGTGATCTGAGTGGTGTGAACTATTGTAAGTTTTGCAACTGTTAGCAAACTTCATGTACTGAACTGATTATATGATATTGGACTGTGTTATTTGGATTATCCCTTTACTGAGAGACATTGATGACTGACTGAATTATCTGTGACTGACTGAATTATCCGTGTATGACTTGAACTGTTTGATGAACTCTGATACCTCTATCTCCACAGAAGTAAAAGCCTATTTTAAACTGCACTGTCTTTGTATGCTGGTTTGTGTGTTCTCCAACACAACTCTCACAATACTTCGCTGAACATACTCGCTCGCCCAATGGGGAGCTTACCTAATACTGGTTATGGGCCCAGAGTGTACCAGACATAGCTAAAGGGGAGTTGGTGTTGATATGCAATACCGCATACAGACAGCTGTTTTCATTAGTGATTGTTACTATCCTGGAGAAGATGGCGAGCAATCACCAAAAAGCCTATCGCTGATAACCTGGTTGGATGGAACAAACTATGTTTCCTGGTCTATGAAATGCAGTCTACTCCTGCGTAGGGAAGGTTTATGGGATGCTGTACAGAATCCAACGGATGTAACTACTTGGAATCCAGATAACGATGATGATGCCAAGAAGATAGCAGATTTTCAGCGATGCAACGAACAGGCGTTGTGTATTATTGGTCTAACACTGAATGACCAACAATTAATACATATGTGTAAAGAAAATTCTGCTGCAAGATGTTGGGAGAATTTGAAGAGGATTTATGTACGTGACACTGTAGGTGCACACATACATCTTATACGAAAACTATTTAGGGGACATCTTCTGAGAGGTGGAGATATGTTAGCTCATTTAAACTTCATGAAAGGGTTTTTTCAGGAGCTACATGAAAAAGAATTATTTTTTTCTGAGTTACATCAAGTTTATATCATACTCTCCTCACTGGATGAGAGTTATGATGTTTTTGTGTCTTCTCTTAAAATTCTAACCCGAAATGAACTAATATTGACTGATATTACTGCATGACTCTTGGAGGAGTCGAGAAGAAGGATGGAGAGGGAACAAGTGAGAGAGAAACCACCACAACTCGAGGAGTCACCTTCTACTGCCTATACTGTTCGGAAATGTTTTTCTTGTGGGGCTAAGGGACATATAGCTAGGTTCTGTAAAAAGGCAAAACAACAGAAGAGCTAGAAACAATGCTAATGTCAACTTAGCTATGTCTACTTTGGCTATGTCTAGCAATGCACCAATAAACCATGATTTGTGGGTTGTTGATAGTGGAGCATCACAGTGCATTACTAGAGATAGAAAAAGGTTTGTAAAAATGACCACGAGCAAGGATGTTTGGCAAATGGATAGAAGGTGAAGGTGGCTGGTGAAGGTAATGCATGTTGTTCATTCCTAAAGGAGAAGTTACCAATGTTATATGTACCTAAACTGAAATTTAATTTATTATCAGTAAGGGCTCTAGTTAACATTGGCTATGTAGTAACCTTTAGGGGAGATAACTGTATAATTGAAAAAGAAGGTAATAGGATTACTGCCAAATTAACAAATGGTTTATATGTTATACCGTATGGCCAGATGGCTAACTCAGTTTATGATAATGTGAAACCACATGACGAATGTATACATTTACTACATAGACACATGGGGCACATTAATTTCAAGACACTGCAACAAACTGTTAAGTTGGCAGAAGGAGTAAAATTAAAGCGATGCAGTATATATTTAAACTGCAATGTTTGCAATCAGGAGAAGAGCAAAGTTACTCCTGCAAACAGATTGAATGGTTTTAAAACAAAGGAACCTCTGGAAGTTGTTTTTGCTGATATAATAGGACCTAAGAAACTCAGTTTTGAGTATCATGGATCATTATTCTAGATACAGTTTCTATTATTTAATGAAAAACAAAACAGAAACATTTCAGCATTTCTTTAATTGGCTGAGGTTTGCTGAAAGAAAGATGAAAGCCAAGGTTATAACTTTAGTTACTGATAATGGGACGGAGTTTACCAACTATAAATTCCAAACTATGTTAAGAACAGCTGGAATCGGGGACAAATGTTCTGCTCCTTATAGGCCACAACATAACTCGTTTGTAGAACGAAGGGGGCAAACATTACAGGCCATGGCTCAAGCTATGATAGTTGATTCATGTTTGCCGGAAACACTGTGGGGTGAAGCTATGATATGTAGTAACCATGTTTTGAATAATGTGGTGAATACAACAGCCGGTGAATTGCCATTCACTAGGTGGCATGGAAACCAGATTTGAGTTACTTACATACATTCGGAGCCCCAGCATGGGTGCATATTCCATCAAAAGTAAGACTGAAAGGGCAACCTAGAGCTTGACAGTTATTTTTCGTAGGTTACAAGGCTAACCATAGATCGTTTAGATTTTGGGAGAAAGGCACAACTAAGGTTCACTGTAGCGCTAGTGCTAAGTTTATAGAACACATGGGGTGGAATAAATTAGAACCAAATGACAATGTAATTATCGACAGCCAGGTAGTCCCTATTGATGAAGTAGTAAAACCAGCAATTAAAGAGGAAGTGCAGGTAAAGGAGGAACTAGAAGAACGGGAGCAGGTGAAACAGGAGAGCCCATTGGTGAACCCTGAGCTGCCTAGACGTTCAACCCGTGTAACATGACCACCTGACAGATATCAAGCTACTATAGCGTGTCAAGTAGATAAAGTTCCTGTTACTTATCATGAATTAACCTTGTATCCTAAGGAGGATCAGATGGTTTGGAAAACAGCAATGGAAAAGGAACTTAAATCCTTACGAAAGTTTGAGGTGTATGAAAATGTAAGGTTACCCCAGGTAAACATACTCTAGGATGTAAATTAAAACAAGTGTAGATGGGACTGTTACCCCTAAAGCCAGATTAGTAGCACAAGGGTTTGATCAGTCAGCCAATGACTCTGATGAGGTATTTGCACCTAGTCTAAAGGCTACAACATTACGTGCATCATTAGTTTGGGCAGCTAGGCATGGATATGTAGTGAATCATTTAGATGTTGAGATGGCATATCTCCATGCACTGTTGCAACATACTGTATATTTAAAGAAGCCTTTAGGGTTAAACACTGGTAATAACACTAATTGCTGGAAGTTAAAAAAGAGTCTTTATGGCTTAAAGCAATCAGGCTATGAATGGAATCAATGCATAGTGAAGGAGTTAACTAAGATGTTTGTTTAAGAAAGAAAGAAAATTATGTGATTTCATTGTTGCTATTGTTCACTGATGACATAGCATTAATCACTAAAACTGAGCAAGAAGCTACTGAGATTATTACACTGTTGAAAATGAAGTTCAGTATAAAACATCTCGGCGAGATTAGACATTATCTTGGTTTACAAATAGATAAAACTAGGGGAGTATACAAATTCTCACAAACCTAGAAGATTAACCAGCTACTCAGAATGTCCAGGATGGAACTATGTAAACCAGCTAAAACTCCAATGGGCCTGGAATTTAGCCATGATGATGTAAAAAGCCCTGTGTTTGATAAAAGTATTTATCAATCATTAATTGGTAGTTTATCTTATCTGAGTAATTGATCAAGGACCGACATAGCATATAGTGTAAATTAATTAGCCAGGTTTAATGCTGAACCTACTGAAAGGCACTGGCAAGTTGCTAAGAGGATATTAAGATATCTTAAGCAAACGGTGCATTATGCATTGTATTTAGAACCTAGAGATGACTTGAGCTTGACTGCATATGCTGATGCAAGTTTTCCTACAGATGTGTCTACATGGAAATCAACATCAGAGTTTGTTGTATTCCTAACTGGGTGGTGGTCTATTAGACAAATACATTTAAGTCTATCAACTATGGAGGCTGAGTTCTCATGCCTGTCATTATTATGTACAGACTTGGTGTGCTATAAACAACTCCTACTTGATATGAGGATTAACATACAAGAGCCTATTGTTGTTTATGAAGACAATCAAGCAGCAAGTCAGATGGCATCCAATCTTGCTGTAAAAACTAGGTCATACTGATATAAGATATCTGAATGTAATGCAAAGTGTGATTAGTAAATTAGTTTCATTGGAGTATTGCATGTCTGAGGATAACATTGCAGATCATTTTACTAAGGCCCAAGGTAATATAAAGCATAAACATTGTTGTGAGGAATACGGATTAAGATTGTAAAATTTATATATTGTCCTACCCAAAGGGGAGAATGTTCGGAATATAATTCTACCAGATGGGTTGGCAATATATAAACCATATGGCAATGCTATAGACCTGTTTCTTTAAACATGCTGTAAAATGTGATTGGTTGCTGTTTTTCCTCAATCGACCATAAGAGGGAGCCAGAATGGGGCTTCCGGTTTGAGATTGCTTGCTGACGGGAGCTGGTCGTTACAGCTCCAGAATCCTGGACATGTTTATCTGTCAGATGAGCTGATCCATCAGCCATCTGACAGCTTGTTTACATTTTTCTTCGGACCAAGGAGATAAGGTGAGCTTTGTGCCGGGCAACGTGCCAACCAAGCTCGCAGATTGTCTCTGGGGAGGGGGAGGCCAGCCGACAGCAGAATTGTCTCCGTGCCAGGAATTCCTGCTGCATTAGCAGCACAAATCAACACTCAAATCCTCAGAACAAAGCTTGATTTATTGAATCCAAGATGAGCGAACCCCGTATATGTGAATTTTTAATTGTTTGTATTAACACTTAGCTTCAGTTTTTGTTTTTACAAGAATTCCTTCTGATATCTTACTTTCTAAAGAGATATTCAAAATGGCGCTGAGCAGTTTTGTAACATTGCTTGAGCTTTGAATTTTAAAACCTCAAAGGGAAGGAATGATTTAATACTAAATTAATTAGTAACAGCTGCACAATTGACCAGCACAGATTTACTAATTGGTTGAAGAAGATTAAGGCTTGGAAGGGCTTCTAAGCAAAACACTATTCAAAAGCTCCCCCGCCCCCCGGCTTCAAAAGTTCGCCTGCCCCTGGCACGAAACTACAGTCTTTACTTCCTCCCCCCCACAGGAGAGCCAGTGACTAAAGATTTTTTTTCAGAAGGAATTGGCTGAAGCATTTAAAAATCACGTAGCTACGATGGTAACAAAACTTAAGGAGGAGTTATTTGTTGTGCATAAAGAACTGTCTGATAAACTTGAGACTCGGGTTCAGAAGATCAGGGATGATATGTTGGGGGTTGTTAATTTGTTAACAGAATATGTCTCGGAAATGAAAGACAGATTAGAAGATCTTAATGATGCCAATACTAATTTGGTATCGAAAATTGACATCGTGCAACAAAAAATTGGAAATGCTGAAAAAGAAATTATTATGTTACAGTATAGACAAATGGAGTCTGCACTAAGAATAAGAGGTTTGCGTGAAAATAATCAGGAGAACTTGAAACAGATTTTTTCAGAAGCTTTCGATAATCTGTTGGGAAGGCCAGAGGGAATTTATGATTGGCAAATTGATAAGCTTTATCGTACTAACTCCCTGCTGGCAAAACAGAAGCAGCTTCCACGGGACATTGTAATTTACTTTACTACAAGAGACATGAGGAATAAGATACTGCAAGAGTCCTATAAAACCAAGCTTCAAATTGGGGGTCAGGAAGTGATTGTTTTGAAAGAGATACCACCCCCAAATGCTAAGATCCAGGAAAGACTATGCTTTTTTAGTTGAAGAACTTAAAATCGTCAGCTACAGTTCAGATGGGAGGCACCAGTTGGGCTATCATTCATCTTTGAAGGGCAAAGATATCGTCTTAAATCAGTATGGAGAGCTCAAGATTTTTACCATAATATCTTGAAGGCCGGACATCCTGCCCCACCTGGACCTAGAGAAAGAGAACAAGAAGGACAAGATAGACAGCAAACTACACAACTATCAACAAGGATGGATCATCTTTCTCCCTTAGAAGTACGAGGAGCCAAGGAACAAAGACAAAACCGTGTGACTACCAGACGAATGGATAAACAATTAAAAAAAGAACAATCAACTAATTACCAATGATTTGTTTTCTAGGGTGAAGAAGATAAAGATATGTGCCATAAAGA
Source organism: Thamnophis elegans (assembly GCF_009769535.1). Classification (NCBI taxonomy): domain Eukaryota; kingdom Metazoa; phylum Chordata; class Lepidosauria; order Squamata; family Natricidae; genus Thamnophis; species Thamnophis elegans. The sequence goes on from NC_045542.1 coordinate 70,173,365, forward strand.
TATGTGCCGAGTTTCATCAGATCATAATCCAGTTTGGATGGAGTTGGGAGGGATGACGCAAGCAAGAAGGTTTTGGAGATTGAATGAAAATTTATTTAGACATGAGAAACATACTAATTAATGTAAAAAATGTTAGCAGAATATTCTGTTTTCAATATGAATAAGGGTACATCTATGGAAATTGTATGGGATGCAAGTAAAGTGTATATGAGAGGAGCTTTGATAAATCTAATTAGATTATATAGACGTAAACAAGGGGGAAAGTGAATAGAACTGGAAGATGAAATTAGGATTATGCAAAATGTTTTTTTAAAGGATAAAGTTTACTCCTCAGTTATTTTTGTAAGGTATAATTACTGATTGTACAGCTGTAGAGATTAATTTGATTTTGTACTTAATAACTGTAGTTAGATTGTCGGTGGCATAATACTGGAAGAAGGAAGACTTGCCTATAATTCAAGAACAGACACTGAAAGTCACAAATTTAGCCAAGATGGCTAAAATATCTGCATATCTTAAGCATCACTTAAATGAGAGATATAAACGAGACGGGGAAAAATGGATTGATTATATACAAAATAAATACGGGACTAAGAAATTCCAGATAGCTTATGATTAAGATCAGAAATGATATAAACTGTTTAAAGTTAGCCTAGCAAGGAGGAGCTAAGTTCAATGTAAAGTTATTATCAATCTTCTATCCTTTTTTCCCCAATATATTTTAGACTGTTTTTGTTAAAGATTTATACCATGTATGGGTTCTGGGAATTTGGGGGAGGGAAGGTTGGGGGGTGGGGGAGAGGGGGGAGGGAGGGAGGTTTGATTTGGGGTGTTAGATTTTAATGTAATATGATTGCACATGTATACTGTCTTCTCTTATTTTTTCTTTAGAACTAGGATATGTTAAGTATATTGTTATGGAAGTATAAATACCATCAACATAGATTGGAGTTTGCTCAGAAGCGGAAATACACCAAGGAGAGGAAGAGTGGGAAACAGAAGGGAGAAGAAAGACGGGAAGAGAGGGATAGCAGAGGGTAAGGGGGGAAGATGAGGAGGATAAGGAGGTGTGGAATGTAGAGAGAGGAGAAGGAGAAAGGAAGGGGAAGTAGGGTAGGAAAGGATGCTGGAGGGAAGAAAGGAAGTAGGAGAGAGGTAGAAGAAAGAGGTGTATGGAGAGCAGAAGAGCTAATAAGGGGTCTTTATCTTTATGGGTGTTGATGACAAGAGGAATTGATGTAATTGCCACTTAATACAATAGGATACTGGCTATATAATAGTATACATGTGATTGTATGTATGTTATGAAAATGGAAAATAAAAAAGTATGTATTTAACAGGGAGCCAGAATGACTGTTAGCTCTCTCTGTTACATTTGATGCTGGGGTGATCTGGTCTGAGTGCCGTGAACTCTGATGATCTCCATGAAAGTAAAAGCCTATTTTAAACTGCAGTGTCTCTGTATGCTGGTTTGTGTGTCCTCCAACACAACTCTCACAATGCTTCGCTGAACATACTCACTCTCCCAACGGGGAGCTTACCTAACAATTATGTTCATGAAACAGAGAGGTAGACAATGTCAAGTCTACAATCCAGTTGTCAGCTTGCATACAAACCTTGCAAGATTTTCTTTTAATGCTAGTGATTAACTCATGAACTCTGTGATCTAAGTTATATTTAACCATGAATTCTTATCAGAAGACTGGTGGCTTCACACATTTATAGACTGATCCTATAAAACCAGCTGGGTTTATTTTAGTCATATCTCTGTGCCAAAGATATATGACCAACAAACTGAAGTAAGTGGATTTCTTTATAGTCATGTTTATCCTTATTATTATTTTTTTAAAAAAGATATGACAGTATATTCCCCAAAGAGGAGTAAAAAGATTATCTTAAGGTGCTTTATTGCCTCCAGCATTCAACATTTGCTTGGGTGTCTAAATAGTAAAACCTCAGGAATCCAATGTATCTTTTTCTTATTGCTGATGAGCTTAGCCAGAGATCTAAAATGGATATCTTGATTATACTGTATCTAAAGTACTTTTTGTACTTTGTTGTTTAATTTTGATTTTATCTGCTTATACCATTTGGATCTAGCACTGCATGGTTATGTAGTTCTTTTGGTACCAAAGGATTGTGAATATGTATATATTGTTATGAAGTATAAAGACTTGTGGCATACATAGTATAACTGGTGAACTGTTGCCATTACTGCCCTTGGACCAAATTTGGTACCCTTTCATCACTATCTCCTACCATGTGAAATATTGTAGTTCATGCACATCTTGAAGAATTGTGAAGTTTTAATAACATTATCCTCAGAAAATGCTTTAAACAGATAAAAAAAATATTCCTGGTTTATTGGTTTGTTTAAGTTGTACTCATAGTTCGGTCAACCAAAACACAAAGTTTGCTCGAAAAAAAAAAGGGGTGGGTTGGGGAGAAACTGGACTGCAGCCCATGTTGTCTAGTTTGGTCCTAATATGATTTGATTCTAAAGCTGCTTACTTCAGTAAGGATGACATTGTGGCTAAAATTTGGTTTTGGTTATGAAAGAGTCATTATTTCATCATTTAGATAAGATGAAATCAGCTATATCTATTGGTAACTGCAATACTGCAATTGCAGAGATAATGCTGTCTATGATTTTGCTCCTGCTCTCTACAGATAATCCCTAAACTATCTATTATAGATTGTTTGGGGAGGAACAAAAGGAAGTCTTCAGCTCATTGACCAAACATGAGATTATATTCATTTTTGGTTGTTTATTTTCCCCCAAAGGCTCATGAGCATATTTACTTCTCTACTTGATTAAATCTTTCTGAACGAATGCCAGGAGTCTACCGAGATAGATCTTCACTGCTGGAAGTAAATGAGGGTGTGCCACTCACTGTTGCATTTAACTAGTTATGTGCAGCTACCACCAGTATAAGCATAAGCTTTTTTGCCCTCTGGAAAGGATTACCGTGATTATTCATAACAAAATTGAGAACTTTGTTCTGTAAAACAACTCTTCTGTTAAACTTTAGTGATAGGAATATTTTCATGTCTGCAGTCCTGCGGTATCTTTGGCTGTGGCGACCTTTCACTCTCTTTATGTCTTTATGTCTTTAGAAACAGCTTTGTAAATGTCAGAAGCTTTGGATTCTCTTTGAGGCTTTGGGGATTTTGACACAGAGCCCCCAGGTAATGAAATCCTACTTTGGAATAGTAATGGTATTTATTGACCATTAAGGTGGCTGCAGGTCTGTAATGTCATGGGATAGATCACTGAATGGCTTAGCATAGCAAAAGTCAAGCGCCACGGAAAGTTATTAGATCATGTTGATTTTAAGGAATTTAAAGCTTAATTAGACTTTTGTATGTGTGTGATGGTGGGATAGCTATTATCTTATCTCTCCCTCCGAGTATGCTTAACAAGTAAATCAAATAAAGAAAGCTGACAGTTTGTAGACTTCTCTAAATTTATCAAAGAGGCCACTGACAAATGTTCCCCGAACAGTAATGTTAATGAGCTCAATTAATGCATATTCATTCAAGCAAGCCTCATTTGCAGAGTCATCTAATATGGACTGCCCTGCTCTGACACAGAAGAGCAGAAACAGGAGAGATAAAAGAAGAAAATAGTAGGCAAAGAAATGCCTACTTCAGTTCAGGGAGGATTTTTTCCTAATGTTGCAGGGAACCAGCTCCTGATTTGAGATCAGTTTCTGCTAGAGTCATAAGACATAAAATCATAAACTGAAAGGAAGATATATAAACACAGAAAGTCATATGTAAAACCTCTTCCAATGGATTATAATGCTCTGAAACCCAATTCCTGGGAACAAAAACCAGTATGAACCCTAAAATCATCAAGCTATTTTAAAAATTAGTATAATCATGATAAACTATTTAACCATTGGCAATAACATGGATGTGCAAATCACAGCCACACAAATAATTTATCAATATGCCAACATCTTAATTGCTGACCTAGAATAAGATTTTGTCAATTATTCCCTAAAGATTGAGGCTCCATGGAAATGGACCCATGGAAATAAACCTCTCATCAAATGATATCATGCCTTCAACAACTTATACCCCACCATCAATCTCACCCTAGACCTGTCTACACTTTCTTGACATCACCATAAAAGCTACACAATATCAAATAAATACTAGAAGAAACTTACAAATTGTCAAGCCTACCAATATTCTTCCAGTTTCTTTCTCCAGATGTGCCACCCAATGTATCTTTATAGCTAAGCTTAACAGTACAACCCTACTTGATATGACCCACTTGTCAGAGATGCTGAAGTAACAAAATTAAACTAGGAATTCAGGAGACTGAACTGCCCACCCAACAAAATTAACAGAAAATCAATCGAGCCAGATCAAGGACCAAATTTAAAGCAAACCACAGAAACAGAATAGGAAAACCTTCTAGTTGTTATCTGCAAGTCATAGTTCAAACCAATCAAGCATATTAATAAAGTATAGCTCATACTGGACTATGACACTTTCTCAGACAGTGGGTGGTGGGCCCATTTGTGAATACAAACAGTATATGTAACCTGAAGCAAAGAGAAAAAAGAGGAAGGAGGAAGAAAATAATTTCAGTCTCCCAAGACAAGGTGACTTTGGCAAAATGGGACATTAACTCTACCACTGAGAAGAATTAAATAAAAGGATCTTAAACAATCCCAGAAAGTCTCAACACAACTCTTACACATTTTAAATTGATAAATTACTGGTAATTTGTAGCCTGCATTTGCCTAGCCTGTCTTTCTCTCTTCTCCTCCCCTCACCCCAACTTGGCTATGAATCTGATGAAGTGAACTACAGCTCCTGACTGTTTATGCCTTTTAAAAAACGTGTTAGCCAGAAAAGATTCTGGTTTTTTATACTCATATTCCTGTCTGTCTGGATCACTGCTGAATCATTCTTCCCCATCCAGGTCTCTACAGCCTCCTTCAGTGTATGTTGCCACCCCAATGAACCATTGAAAACAGCAAAATAAAATCTGAGTCTCACAGCTAAACTTTCCAAAACCAACTTTGACAATGGGTGGTGGAAATATATGGTTTATAAACTATTTCCTCATCACTTTTTATAATATATTCTTTCATATAGAAATTTTAGAAAGCTTTAGCTATATTTTCAGATCTTGGAACTGTTGCACAAGAATTAAAATGAACTCATCAATTTTCCTGAAAAATGGTTTATTGTCTAATTTAATCTAAATTTCAGCATAATGTACAAACTGCTGGTAGTAAATATTAAAATTAAGAAACAGTTCTTTTAAAAAGGAATAGTTATGAAATGATTTGTAGAACAATATTTTCATATTCATATGTCTTTGAATAACAATGTTATTTCTAAACAAAGGAATAGCCTTTCATTCCTTTTCGATCGACAATAGAAAGAGAAATATGAATGCATAAAATACACTACACTGTGATTCATCTTCACACTTGTCTCAGTTATTTTAACAATTGACAGAGATACTACTTATATTGCTATACATAAAAAATATATATGGTGTTACCAGTAAGCTGCCTTTAGCCCTAAACACAGGGCTGCCAGTGCTTTTCAGTATGTGGTAACAAGAAGTTTATTACAACTAAAGGTCAATTTTTAATGCCAGCTTCTATGCCTTGTGAGAAACACTGCAGTAATAGTGCAACTGAAGTCATATATAATAGTAAGAAAGGGGTTTATAATTGGATTTATTCATGGCAACTTAATCACATGGAAGAATAATCATATAGACTGATTTTCTGCTAAGTATTTTGCTAAGATACAGCATTGCAATATTGTGAAAAAATACCGTACATGAATGTCCCTTGAGTTGTTATGTTATACTTTAATCTCCTTCAATTAGAACATGATAGAATTGGGTCTTAGTTATATACTCCACACTGAAATAAAATAAAAATGATAAAAAGTATATATTAACTTCTGTAGGAAATCCATCAGTGTCCTGAAGTTCATCAATTAATACAGTTTACGGCTGGCTCAGCCTGGAGGATCACCAATCTTAGTACCATAGGCCCCTTTTCTTAAAAAAAAAAAGTGATGATCCATTTCTATTCCCTCTTGTTCCTCCCTTATCTCAATGGGATGACAAAATGGAATGATTTCCATGAATGTTCCATTTTTGTAGGATAAGGAATCCTTACTTATTTCTTATATTGGGAAAGGTAGACAGGCCATTGTCTTCTTAGCGATCTCTGGTTACTTTCTGATAAGCTATCACATGCTGGAATTGTTGCAAAGGCTATTAAATTAGGTAAACTCTGATGCAATACGGCAAACGATTTATTACATTCCAAAGGAACGGTGGATTCTCAGGCTCATAAAATATAAATCAAATCTGTCCTTCTAAGACATTCCTGCTAAGCATTTTCATTTCATGAATCTAAAATGTATTCATGGATCATAGATATTGTAATAAATAAAAAGTAAACCATATGGAACCAAACCAAACTATTTCTGAAATGGCCTGCCCACTGGTGGCATTTTTTTTAAAAAAAATGAAATGCTTCTGCTCAATCTTGCCTCCTCCTCAAAATATAATCCTTTTTTTTTCTTTTTCCAATTTATGGAATTCCACTAAATCAGGTGTATGCAACTTGTCCAGGCTTTACTTGGTGTTAAAGTGATGTAGAATCATAGAGTTGGAAGAAGTCTCCATGGTCAACCACTCCAATTCAGTGCAGAATTTGCTAAAAACATTTTATATAGTGGCCTTCCTAACTATTTTTCTACAGCTTGAACCTATTGGTTCTGGTCTTCTCTCCTGGGGTGACATAATGCAAATCAATTTCCTCCTCTATATGACAAGTTTTAGAAATCTGAAGAATTCTATTATATCTCCCCATAGTCTCACTGTCTGCAGGCTAAACATAGCCAGTGCCTTTAATAGTTTCACACAGAACTTAATTTCCAGTTCCTTAACCTTCCTCTAAACTTATCAATTTTCTTTTTAGATGTGGGGCCTCGAAATTGACACAATATTCCAAGTGAGGCATAACCAGAATTGTAGAGAATAAGTAATACCTATTTGACACACAAGAACCATTGTTAAGGTGATACTAGTGAAAAATATTTTAGGTACACTACAAATAGATGATTTTCAGAAGTGACTTTTTATCATACTAAACTCAAATAAAAGTAGTTTTAGCTTTCCCATGGAGTTGACTTCTTGGTCTGAGCAATGTGTAATGCCAGTCTTGCAAATCTGACTCTGCTTTACCTCCTCTTCCTCCTTAAACTTCAATGAATTAGGATGCTGCTTAAGTCACTTCTTAAGATTATCAGACTGTTGTGGACTCAAAATATTTTTCATCCTTTGTCACCTTAGCAATGGATCTGGTATATCTTCATCAAGTACACCTTCTTTACTATACAGAATAGAGTGAGGCAGTCACTTTCTGAGAGCTGGTCTCTAGACTTATGGACATATCACAAGATATATTTCAAGTAATAAAAAAGCAGGATAAAAAATAAAAATCAATTATTTTAAATTCATAGATGATACAGTAAAATTAAAATATTTTAATTAAAATTTAATCTACCTGTGTATCTTATTTTTTTGCCACCAAAAAAGGGACCAGGTCTTATTTTTTTGGGGGGTGTCATCCACTGGCTCATCTCACTAGCAAATGTCCCACCCCCCCAAGACTCTTTTTTTGCTGTCAGAGGCTTTCCTGAACGCCTTTGCAGTTGATAACAGAGCTCTGGATTAATCAATCCAGAGGTCTGTTATCAGCTATTGAGGTCTTTGGGAAAGCCTTGCCAGCTGCATAAGAAATGGGCTGAGGTGTGCGAGACCTCGCTGCAACAATCCAAAGGTAAATAGTAGGGCAGCTCCAACCCCCCTATTCCCACCCTAGCTTAATTTTTACCTGTACACCCTGGAGTGGGCAGGGTATTAATTAGGGCTTATTTTTGGGGGGGATAGGGCGTATATTGGGCACAGGTGTAAAAATCAAGCTAGGACTTAATTTCTGAGTAGGTCGTGTTTTTAGGTAAACATGGTATTTATTGTTAATATAGCAATAGCAATAGCAATAGCAGTAGACTTATATACCGCTTCATAGGCCTTTCAGGCCTCTCTAAGCGGTTTACAGAGAGTCAGCATATTGCCCCCAACAATCTGGGTCCTCATTTTACCCACCTCGGAAGGATGGAAGGCTGAGTCAACCCTGAGCCGGTGAGATTTGAACCGCTGACCTGCTGATCTAGCAGTAGCCTGCAGTGCTGCATTTAACCACTGCGCCACCTTGGCTCTTCGAAGGGTATCTTGGATCAAGCAAAGCCAAAGTCTAGTTGAAACATAGATAACCCATGTTTGAACAAAATATAGCAAGTTTGCAGGATTGCCTAGCAAATTATTTTTTATGATGATCATGATGGGTAATAACTTTGTAACTGAGTCTAACAAAGTATATACATTTATCCATCTGAACACAGAGATTCATGGAATTGTGACAGCATGCTAAAGTGAAATAATTATGTACCAAAGACCAGGACAAAATGAAAATATATCTGATAGAGTTTTTAAAAACAGAAATGACTGTTCATAATCACTGCAAAAGAACAATCTGATGCACCCCCAAATTGTCTTCTAAAATAATAAGAGTATTCCTCGTCAAGACTGATGAAACATCTGGTCAGAATGTATACTTTGAGATCATAAAACAGGAAATGAAGAGCTCCATATGTAAGTTGTGAGAAACACATAAGGTGTGTTATATATGTGTGCAGTTTGTCAGAGTTTTTCCAATAAATATTTTGCTTCTGCTCTTTGCTTGCTTATTTCACTTTCTTTTCCACATTGGAAAATCTTTCTGTATTCAAGGAGCTGTCACTATGTGTTGGACTGTCTCTGCAGCTTCTCTGCAGAGCCTGCACCTTGGGTCCTGTCTAGTGTGATAGATACCTGCTTTTATGGATCCAGTGCTTACTGCCTGTTGTGCTATTATGATCAGTACTTCTGTGCTGTCTTTTAGTTTAGCAGCCACTTTCCAGCCACCGGTATGATTTCCGAACATGATCCACCTCAGCTATCTGTCAATGGTTCATTCCATGCAGAGAGATGGTGCTTCAGATATTTTCTCAGCAGCTCATATTTTGGATGCCATCTTCCTGATGTAGCTTAAATGTCTCTCTCTCCCTCCCTCCCTCCCTCCCTCCTTCCCTCCCTCCTTTTCTCTCTCTCTCTCTCTCTCTGTCTCTCGCTCTCTCTCTCTTTGTCCCTCTCCCTCTATCCCCCTGTCTCATCTTTTTAATTCTTCCCTATGTTGGCAAGTTTCCTTTTTAAAAAGAAAGATACTTTTAAAAAATGGATTGCAACTTTTAGAAAATTTTCTCTATATCCAGTTAGATGACTTAGGACAGAAGCTAAAAAAACACCTCAAACTATCAATTACCTTTTTATTCTTTCCAATCCAACAGAATTCTGGAAGAAAATTATATGAAGAGATGGTCCTTCCTCTATCTATCCATTAGCATGATAACTGTACTTCATTTTAAGTCTCCCTCCTGGTCATATGACATTGAGCAAAGCATATACAATTCACTCATGGTTCCCAAGGCACATGTAGACACAACCCCTTTCTTTATTGCATAGAAGAAAATAAAATTGTCTCATGTCTGTTGCTGAAGAAAAAATTACAAAGAATTTTAGAAGTAATGCTCTGCTTTTCTCTACCTTGCTTATTTTTGCTTTTATTGAAACACAGTAAGTTATTTTACTACTTTTGAGCTCTATTTTTCACTAAATATGAATCACATTCATAGTATATAATTTAATATAATTTCATTTCTAGATGAACTGACATTTTCAAATGTGGTATGAATAGGCAAACAAAGTTTGGGTAGACCACAAGTATCTTATGATTAGGTTGATGGATAAATTACACTGGTAAGTGTACAAGTTTTGTCTAACAATCTAAAGTAAACCTGGTAAATTAGCAAGGAATCAAAGAAGGAAAGAAACTTACAAACTGAAAAGTAATTTGTAAAAATACTTTGTGGCCACAGTAGTAAAAAGGAAAAGAAAATGAATTATCAATAATAGCTCCAAATTCCTTGACTATATTACCAAGACATTTGATATACAATTTCATGGATTTGGTGGTGTCCTGCCCTGTATGATTATTATAACACATACCACAATATGTCCCCAATGTTTATAGTTAGGGGAAAGATAGTTAGGAAACAGTATCTGATAATTAGAGCAGAGCAGAGCCTTAACATGATCAGAAATGACTGTTTTTAGCTACACCAGAAAACCCTACTGGTTCAAGTTGTGCAAAGAGATATACTGTACCCTAGAAATTGGACCTCTTTCTTCTGCCAATATAGCAGTAGAAGAGGTGGTGAAGCAGAGGAAATCACAAATCTTCTTAAATATTGTATAACTTTTGTCAGTCTGAAATTATTCAAACTAGAGATGCAAATCACAAAGATATTATAAACCACAATGACTTTACCACCCAGTAGAGCCTATGGGGTATTCATTGGTTTGCCCTGCCATCTCAGATTTCTCATTCTTTTCTTTCCTGAACTGCTTCAGAAAGCATTATTAAATTGACCCTGATCACCATTTCAAACCCTCACAAAAGTAACAGGTAAATTTAATGCTCCCTTGCCCACAGAGATCATTCTCTTCCAGCTGTATTATTATGACAAAGAGAAGTGCTGATACCCTGTGACTGGGAGAAGTCAGATCACCTCCTCTCCCCTTTGTTAGGACAGAGTAAAGTAACATAAAACCCTTCAACCTTTTTATGCTGATTGCTTCTGTATGTATAATTTCTATGCATTACTGGAAGTAAAGATGATGCTCAAGACTGATACTTCATTTTGTAAAATGCCTACTTCTTATTTTGAATCTATTTTTAAATGTGAATAAATAAATCAGCAAGCAAGCAAGTAACAAAAGCACACTCCATTTTCTAAAGAAAAATAACAAAAAAATTCTGATCCTGGGATTTTTAAAATTATTTGGTAAGTGAAGATTGTACATACTTCTTTCCTGGCCAAATTCTAACATAGCATGGTTCCTTGACTTGCTTGAATCTTATTCACAATGTCTGGACACATGATAAACCATAGCAATAGTACTTAGACCAGAGGTGGTATTCAGCAGGTTCTGACCAGTTCTGGAGAACAGGTACCTGAAATTTTAAATAATTTGGAGAACCAGTAAATACCACCTCTGACTGGCCTCTCCCATATCTATTCTCTGCCTCCCAAGTCCCTTCTGATCAAGAGGAAATGGAGATTTTGCAGTAACCTTCCCCTGGTGTGGGGAGGGAGTGGGGATTTTACAGTATCCTTCCCCTGCCACTCCTACCAAGCCATGCCCACTAAGCCATGCGAGATCCACCAAGCAATTTTTTATTCACATTTTTTTTTATGTCTTGTCTTGCACTCCCCTCCCTCATTATTGTAAGCCGCCCTGAGTCCCCTCAGGGAAAAGGGCGGCCTATAAGTGTTCAATAAAAAAAAAAACTCTGCTTCTCCCTGCCCTGCCCTCCCCTCTTGAAAATCCAGAGCTCTGTCAGACTGAGCTAGTTGCTCCCAGAGAACTCTAAAAAGCCTCTAAAAATGCCCTCCACAGGAGGCGAGAGAATACGTGCCTCATTTGCATAAGGAATTCTTTGCTTGTTAACCCTTCTTAACTCTTAAAAGGTGAAAAATTCCTTATGCAAAAGAGGCCCCTCGTTCTCTGGCCTCCTCCTAGTTAATACTGAGAACAGACACCAAGCCACTGTGACTTGAAATCTGGTAGCAACTACCCTGGCTTTAATTATTTTAAGAAAATTATTTAAAATCCTTTCCTTTCCTGAGGAGACTGGTGAGGCCCCGCCTCCCTTGCCTCTAGTGACTGCACGTCCCTGAGCAGAACAATACTAGCAAAACTATGATTTTGTATAAATAACTTCTGGATTTTTAAGTTTGATGAAGAGGCAATATTTATTTGAGGGATACTTCAAGATTTCAGTCTGTAGCTTTGGTAATACATTTTGGATTTCAATTGTCTGAATTCTAATAAAAATAGTCATCCCTGAACATAGATATGGATATTCTTGACAAACAGATCTCATTAGTCAGCAAGACTACATGTTTTTAAAAAAAGAAATTGGAACTAATTATGAAAAAAGAAAGAAAAGAAGTAGAATCCAATAAAAGGAAAAAATAAATGGGAAATTATTGGGATCCTACTACTAAAGCATTTAGCCATAGCAAAACAATGAAGAAAGTATTGTGAGCTGCTTTATTGCTTTTTTGTCAGAAACAAAAAAAGAAAAGAATATATGATTTTTAAAGCAAGAATTTCAACGTCTCCTTATACTTTATTTGTCAGAATCCCTACCAGTGCAGTAGTATTTCCAACTCTGTGGACTAAATTTATAAAATAAATATGATGATTCTGTCTGTCTGTCTGTCTGTCTATCTATCTATCTATCATCTATCTATCCCAGGTACTGAGACTGTTCTCAATAATGAAATATACCTAAGCCATAGTCATTAACAAAAAATGTGTCATGATTATCCATTTTATTGTTTCCCAAAGACATTACTTTTCTCTTCAGTTTTCTAACTTTCTTGACTACTTAATTTGTTTTAATGTTTTTCATTATGTTCAAGTAGTTTAAGAGTATAGTAATCTCTGGATACTGAACATATTTCAGTTTGAAATAGCTAGATGGCTACTTTAGTGAATGAGATCATAGATCACAATGAGATTATCATTTGGAACATCTGTAGGGTTTTAGACTGAGTCATTACATTCCTGAATGTGTCATAATTGTATGTATGTATGTATGTATGTATGTATGTATGTATGTATGTATGTATGTATTTAAAGTCACAACCCCTGGTATGCCCAAACATGGGAGGAAGTCTACTGCTTCCATTCTTGGTCCATCGGCTTGTCACAAGAGACCATCCAGACAGAAACCCAATATTTTTACTGTTGCCTTTGTTACATTTGTGTTGTATTTGTGCTGATAAATAAATAAAGGGAGACTAATATAGATCTATTTCAAGCTATTTAGCTCTCATCAGCTAGCCATACCCTTATTGGGATTCGAACCTGTGCTGTATTACATCTTAGGCAGATGTGTTAACCATTAAGCCACAAGGTTCTCCTCCTTATCAGCTGAGCCAGGGAAATAGGTATGTATTTAAAGTCATAACCCCTGGTATGCCCAAACATGGGAGGAAGTCTAATGCTTCCATTCTCAGTCCATCAGCTCATCACAAGAGACCATCCAGACAGAAACCCAATATTTTTACTGTAATGGAAGCAGTAGACTGATACCCAAGGTAACATCACCATGTTTCTGAAACAGGGGGAGGCAGCAATAGATATGCCTAAGTGAAAATAGGTCAGCAAGGTCAGGGTCAATCTAACTATTTAGAAACTCCATAGGGAAACAAACTACCATAAACCTATTGGCAGAACGAGCAGATTCCTGGTATTTCTGTATTCACATCTCTCTACTTCCCCTGTATCTTTTCATTTATTAATTCTTTAGTAAAGGTATCCCTGCCTCAATTGTACAGATATGTAAAATGTGACATGCACATGGAGGGAAGATGATTGTTTAGCTAGTTATTCAATGCCTTTGGTTATTGTCTTCCTTCTTCTGACATCTTTGGAGACCAACTGGAAATTATTTGATCAGAGTTAGAAGTCACTATTCACTCAATGCATTCCTTGCCATCACAGTTCCATCATTATAGTGCTGCTTCTATTTTTTCATTCTCTTTTGCAACTATTAATATTGTGCTTGGTATCTCCATTTCAAGGGGAGAGGCACGATGAGAGGGCAGGATCATTTTCTTAATTCTTCTTAGGCTTTCAATTTGCTTTGGTTATGATTATATGAAATTCTACTCCTGTTTGAATCAAAGCAGTGAAATCTTATTATGTATTATTCCTCTTTGATACTATTTCATCTAAGCTCTCTGAATGAGCACTCTGACTATAGTCATTAATGCATAGTCATTGATTGGTTTCTTTAAATGCTCAGTTTCTATTTAAGTAATTCTTACAAGTGTTTGTAATACAAATTATCACTAGCTATTCAGTGAGCTGGAATGTGCATTCAGAAATTGCAATATTTCTGGTGGCCCACATAAAATAAATGTAATACCATGCCTCCTGTGTAATACTAGGTCTGACACTGCTGATTCTTCAGATGCAGAGATCTAAGAATATTTATAATTTAATTTGCTGACTGATGCTCCTTTTATTCCATTCTTTATTATTAGGCTTTTTTTAAAAAAATTACAAATGTTTTAAAACATTTCACAAAAAATTATGAGACTCAGACATTAATTGAATATTTTAAGTTCCACTTATTTTAGAAATAGTTTGACATAACTTTCACTGGAATCTATTCATTCTGTTTAAATATTATGTTGGTATACAAACCAGAGCGAGTCTGGTCTACTTAGTAGTTAAGGCATCAGTCTAAAAACTGGGAATCTATGACTTCAAGTCTGGTCTTAGTCATGAAACCGAGTTGATGACCTTGGACTAATCACTTTCTCTCAGTCCAACCCATTTCACAGGATGGTTGTTGTGGGGAAAATAGGAGGAAAGAGCATCAGATATATTTGCCAACTTGAGTTGTTTCTAAAAATAATAAAGACAGGATATACATTAAATACATTAAATAATTACTATTGGCCCAGAAATTTCATCCTAGATACAAAGCAGCAAATTAATTTGAAATTCCTTATCCAAGGCAAAGAAGAAAACCTCTTTCTCTCTGTCACATTACAAGACCAATTTTTGTCAGAAATTTCACAATTAGGAATAGAGGAAAAAGATATATGGCGGAAATTGGGAAAAGGGCACAGTACCTTTTGCCCAGATAATATAGAAATATCAGGATAGGTATGAATTTTTTTTAGGTATGCTTGTATTCATCCAGTTCATGAAGTTGCAGCTGAGTGAAGTCAGTTGGTCACCATCCGACGTACTAAGAACATACTGACACTATGTATATGGATAACATTATATTGTTTTATAGTATTAAGCAGTAGAATAGAAAAATCTCAAGTTGCTGCCAGAGTGATTAATTGTTTCAATTAATGTGTTTTGAATTTTTTTTAAAGTAAATTACAGCAATAAATAGATGTTTATAATTGGTCCTCCATATACTATAGCAATTTCTTGGAGATTTTATTTGAACCACAACATTAGATTCCAGAGCAATATTCCCTATTATTTACCTGGTCTTCACACATTTGTATCATTGTATTAATAAAAATGTACATTTCACTCAGTATCTGGTTTATTCCAAATTTTCATTTTCTTAACCATCCATACATTCTGTCAAATAGCAACCCTTTTTTTCTTTAATAAATACATTTTGTATTTTATTTCTTGCATACAACTTTCCCTGATCAACATGTTATTTAGATACAATTAATGGCTTGTTCCAAACCATGCAGTTTCCCAGAAGTGTTAATTGGGTTGATTTATTGAAATGTATGTATGTAGTAACATATTTGCATATATTTCTAGACCATCTATACCATGGGTGTCAAACTTGCTGCATCATGTTGCCATTCCATGATATTTTGTGACGTTTTTCCCCTTCATGGAACTGGGGTGGACATGGCTTGCATGTGACACATCTGGCCTCTGGGCCACCAGTTATTCCCTGATCTATACAATCTGGTGTGCAATATTTTGCAATGGATCAAACAGGATCCCCTGATATTTATGTATTATCTAAATAAAAGCATTCTGATAGCAGATCCTATGAGAAAAAAATATGCTTCTGATGAAACACTTTAATAAAATGCCTATAGACCTATAGACACTTATAGAATAAGGTAAAGGATCCCCTTGCACATACGTGCTGGTCATTCCCAACTTTAGGGGGGACGTGCACAAAGCCAAAGAGCAGTGCTGTCCAAAGATGTCCACGTGGTCATGTGGCTGGCATGACTAAACGCCAAAGGCGCACAGAATGCTGTAACTTTCCCACCAAAGGTGGTTCCTATTTTTCTACTTGCATTTTTACATGCTTTCAAACTGCTAGGTTGGCAGAAGCTGATACAAGTAATGGGAGCTCACTCCTTTACATGGCACTAGGGATTTGAACTGCTGAACTACCAACCTTTCTTTTTTTAAAAAAATATTTTGTTTGTACAAACTTCACATCTTTGCAACACATTACATTTTTACCTATATATTGTATCTGTTTTATCTATAAAAATAAATCTTTTATAATTATGACTTCATGTATTTGTGCATTTACATTACTGCATACGTTTTTTTGTTCTATATATAATATTCTATATGTTCTATGTATAGCAGTTTTTACTACATTTATGTCATTTTGTATAATATATAATATATTAAATCTTTTATAACTGACTTTATATATTTTTGCATTTACATTATTTCATACATTTTTTATTCTATATATAATATTCTATATATTCTATGTATAACAGTTTTTACTACATTTACATTGTTTTGTGTAATATTTATTTGCTATAGTCTATCTCATATTTCAATCTTTTAATCCTTTTCTGGTTTTGTAGTTGTCTTTCTTCCTTTCTTTTTTGATTTCCTGCTTTTCCCCTCCTTTCCTCTAGCCAATTGTACAATAAATCCCATACGGAATAATATTCAGATTTGTCTTTCTCTTTTAGTTCTTTCATGAGCCTATCCATCTCTACACATTGCAATATTTTTAATTACATTTTTTGGTATATAGTTATTGGTATATAGTTATTTTTCCAGTTTTGTGCAAATATAATTCTCGCTGCTGTAACAATGTGTAAAATTAAGTATCTAGTATTTTTTTTCATAATTTTCTTTATAATCCCTAACAAAAATAATTAAGGTTTTAATGCAATTTGATGTGTAGTAATCTTCTCTAGCCAATCTTTTATTTTTTTCCAATACTTTTTCACATCTACCACATATGGTAGTATGTTCCATGCTGTTTGTTGCATTTCCAGCATATAGGTGAATACTTTGGGAACATTTTTGCAGTTCTTGCTGGTGGAAGGTGCCATCTGTAGAACATTTTGTACATGTTCTTTCTATAAACCGTTGCCATTGTTAATTTGTAGTTTATTTCCCCAAAATTTTCCCATTCTGCCAATTTTATACTATACCCAAAGTTTATCGTCCATGTTATCATCATTTCTTTCACAGTTTCTTCTTCAATTTTAAATTTTAATAAGTAGTGATATATTTTTTAATCAATTTTTCTTCGGTTCCCTGTAAAATTTTATCCAGTTCTCGCGGCTCCATATAGAATCCATCCCTTTTCCTGTCTTTTTTATACCTTGCCTGTATTTGTAAAAAAGGGCCACCAATATCTATTCCCTCGTCTTTCAGTTCTTGCCTTGTTTTTAGTCTTTCTTGGTTGTCTAATATGTCTTTATATTTTATTATCTTGTTTATGTCCAATACGTTCAAGTATATCAGAGCCTCCATGGTGGATAGCCAGGTTGGGATTTTATTGTAATGTTTTGTTTTGATTTTTAACCATGTTTGTAGTAGAGCTTTTCTAATTAAATGTTTTTGGAAATAGCTATGAATCTTGTCTTTCCCATCCCAGATGAAGGCGTGCCAACCTAATTCCAAATTATAACCTTCTATTGTTAATAATCTTCTGTTTTTTAGATTGATTCAGTCCTTTATCCAGGTGAGAGCTGCTGTTTGATAATAAAGCTCCCAATCGGAAAGTCCAAATTCTCCTCTTTCTCTACTGTCTTGTAACAATTTTAATTTAATTCGTGTTTTTTTCCCTGCCAACCTTTCTGATCAACAAGCTCAGCGTCTTAGTCACTGAGCCACCACGTCCCTTACTTATAGAATAGAAGACACCTAAAGAGAGAAATATTTAATCTTCACCTTAAACATTGCCTAAGTGTATCTTTACTTTGTAAAAGTGTTTATTGAGCCCTGCCTTCCCGTAAAACATTTGATTTCCAAACCATACACAATGTTTCTTTCCTGATTTTGTTAACTCTCAGAGGTAACTTCAGCGTGAGAGAATAGTTTAAATAATTAATGTTCCTACCATTTGGCTAGCCCCTAGTCTCTCTTGCTTCAGTTAGAAACATTCAAAGAAGTAGATCTTAAATAAGTCATAACTAACTTTTGTCCATTAATGTGAATGGATCTCTTCTGAGTATGCCTACAATATAGAATTAATCAATCATGAACAATTAAGCCATTATTTTCTTAAAATTGTCCCCCCATCCCAAAAATATTTGAATAAAATGTAAAATTTATGAAAGGAAACTTTTATGACACTGTCTGCGGTGCAGAGAAGATTTAGTTAAGATGTCCATGAGGTCTACTGTCAGAAAGAAAAACAGACAGGCTGATACACACACACACACACACACACACACACACAGGGTGTGTGTGGAGGAAGAGAGGGAGAGGGAGAGAGGGAGAGAGGGAGAAAGGGAGAGAGAGGGAGAGGGAGGGAGAGGGAGAGGGAGAGGGAGAGGGAGGGAGGGAGGGAGGGAGGGAGGGAGAGAGAGAGAGAGAGAGAGAGAGAGAGAGAGAGAGAGAGAGAGAGAGAGAGAGAGAGAGAGAGAGAGAGAGAATAGTCCTACTGCATCAGGCCACACCACCACCAGCAGTAAGGACCCTGGGGGAAGAGTAAATATTAAACTCATCTTGCTGGAAATCACTTCTACAGCCCATATGTATTATAGGAAAATAGATTACTATAGAAGTAAAACCTTCTTGTATCCTAACAATAGGATCCTGCCATCAAACATTTGGTTCAGGTACATGTTTGCATTTGAGTCAGCAAAGTTATGTTACATTATTTGGTAGGCTTTCTTCAATGAACAATGGGTGTACAAAGATTTGGGGTGGGGGGAGAGACACCAGGCACTGATATGTTTTCACATTTTTTTACAATGTGATTAGTCTAGTTGAAATAACCTTCTATTTCAACTTAAAGGTTTTCAGTCATGGTAAAGCTAATTACTTGGGAGTTTGATACACAATGCACAAAGAATACTGTATAATCAACAAGAAACATAGTGGAAAATGAACAGATATCATAGCAGTTGGGGGATTTTTGTCCTTTTTTTATTACTGATAGATGGAAGACATTTCAGTGTGTAGGAAAATACCAGAGATCAGAAGTTGCTGGGTTTTTTTCAAAGTTCTGTAAATGTAGCTCTCATTTGCATCATTTAGTTAGTTAAATGTCACTTTTTAAATATGAATGTATTAAATGTCAGCAGAGCTGATAATTTGAATAGTTATTTTCTCTCCCTCTTATTTTCTTAGCATCTTCCAATTATTAAGGGCATTTTGAGTGTTGATTGCTTGTTTTCTTGATTGGGACCTTGTCTGTTTAATTACATTTAAAAAATTTTTTAAAAAAACAGAAGTTACCCTTAATGATATCTGAATCCTCCCCCACTCCTGTTCTTGGCTTCAATGAGAGAGACAATATACATAGTGGAATATTATTGCAAAAACACTGGGTAGACTCCCATGGAGATACTGGTGCTGTGGATGCTCCTTTCTTAGGTCCAGAGTATGTTGGGTCTCAATGTGCATTTGCTATTGCATGCCTCATCAGGAGCCTAGTACAAGGGAGCCAATTAATTGCAACTACAATTGTTGCTATCAAATTATCAATCTTGTGAGAAATCTGATTTTCTAATTAATGTGGGAGCATATGTGCATTAATCTGCCTGCTATTTCTGTTCTCTAATGAGACAGATACTTATAATGCTTTCTTAAGAAATAATAATAAACTGACTGGCTGTGCATGACACTGTAGGCTAATTAATAAAATAGTGGCAGCTCTTCAATTTCCCTGGGCTAAATATCTTACATCTTTAACATATTATTTACCATTTGTAGCTTCAACTCTGGATAGCAGAGATGCAGCTGATAGTGTAAATTTGGCAATTAGCACTCTCGAAATGAGAGGAGAATGTGCAATGGGTGTTACTTGGGAATATATTCTCATGTTCCCTGTTGCCAATGTGATAGAAGAGAGGAAAGAACAGACTGCTAATGGCAATGCCTTGTGGTATGTCTATCTTCTGTCTATAATGAAGGATCTCAAAAATCTGTACAAGGATAAATCAAGGTGGGATTTTCAACATTGTACACATTCCCTTTGGAAATGTGTTTTGAAGCACAAAAAATGCCAGGAAAGTAAACATAGAATATAGCATTAAAGAGTTGGAAGGGACCTAATTTATCTAGTCCAACCTCTTGCTCAGCATGTTAACCTGTATCATTTCAGACAAATGGTTGTCCAGTCTCTTTTTGAAATCCTCCAGTGATGGGACACCCACAACTTCTGAAGGCAAGCCATTCCACTGGTTGATTCTTCTCACCATTAGGAAATTTCTTCTTAGTTTGAAGTTGCTTCTTTCCTTTATTATTTTTTATCCATTGTTTCTGGTCTTGTCTTTTTATGTTCTGGAAAATAGTTTGATCTCCTAATTTTTGTAGCAGCCCCTCAAATATTGAAACATTGCAATATGTCACCCCTAGTCCTTTTATTTTTCATTAAACTGGACATACCCATTCCTGCAACCATTTTTCATATGTTTTAGTATCCAGCTCCCTGATCATTTTTGTTGATCTTCTCTGCACTCTTTCCACAGTCTCAACATCTTTTTTATATTGTGGTGACCACTATATATATGAGTGTAGCCTATGACAGAGGTACAACCTAAAGCAGATGACTGAAGGATACCAAAAAAGAATCATTTGTTGTTGTTTTTTTGTTTTTTTTCCATCATCACACAGATTACAACCTTATCTTTATTAAGTGTTCCTTACTATATACCTACAATGATTGATTTGTAGATATTTTCAATACATGCATTATGATTTCTTCTCAGTATTTACATGTCCTAAAACTATCCACAGTTTTGTAGCAAAAAATGTGTTGGCCCTTAAGTGCTAACATCTTTTTAAAAATCTTTTCATAACTGATAATACAGCAATTTTCCTTAAAAGCATTGGGCAGGAGATTGGAAGTTTTCAGGATGATGAATCTTTCTTAATGAAGGACATGTTGCAAAAAGAGACAGAAAATTGCTGGATGTGAGTGGATGTGAACAAATGACCATGCAGTTGGTACCAGTATAAAAAAATGAATTTTTATCATGGGCCATATTTCCAAGGTAAAGCATTCCTGGCAAATGAAAGATTGCACCTCATGAGAACTGGAAACAATGTTGGAGGTCTTTAAAATGAGTCTAGTATTAAAGTAGAGGAGATTCCAGAACACAAAATACTGGAACTGATTGGGATATACAGAGGTATAGGCACCAGGGTCATGCAAAATTAAGATGGCAACTTCAATTGCATAACTGCACCTTGATTTTTAATTCTCTCTCTCTTCTGGATTCCCCTAGAGGGAATTCAATAACAAGCATGTACATTCAATAAACAATGTTATGTGAGCCAACAATCCTAAGGTCTCATACAAATGAACAAAGCATTTCAAATAAATGAAATAACGTGAAGTTTTACTGCAGGAAGACATTCAATCATCATTTAGTAGGCATTACTGAAATCTGGTGAATAAAAATCATGAGTGGAATCCAAGGACTAAAGGATATAACCTATCATGAATGAATAGTCCAAAGAGAAGGAAGAATAGCACTGTAGGTGAAGGAAGGTGAAAGATGCACACACATACACACAGTATGTCATAGACAACCAAACTAGACATCCAAATTCTGAGCAATGTCCTCATGAACAGGATTACAAAACTTAGCAGAAGACTTCAATTATCAGGACATCAGTTGGAAAATCAACCTTGCCAAGAGTTCAAATCTTCAGAATTTCTCAGTGACCAAAAAGAAGAACAAATAAGGGTATTCCATTTTGGCTCATCTTTCTAAAATATATCTGAAATTTGGCTCAAAGATTGTGCAAATGTAAGACTGTAATCAAACCAGGAAGTCAACAATATTGATTGTAGGGATCATTATTTTTTCAGTTTAAAATGGCATCTTTTTGGCACTAGAATGAATCTGGTAGCATGTCTACTTGGAAAAAAAGAACTGCAAATTGAAGAAAAGTGGAAAAATAATCATTTCCATGATATCCTATGTACAGCAATTCTTTAAAGGGTCAAGGCTAAGACTGTGTGGTCATCCGTTCTAATTTTTCCCATTTGAATACTGATCGAAAGGTCTTTGCCAAGCAACAGATATTACAAAAGGATATCTCCATAAGGCAATCATATCAGAACTCTGAATTCTTCCTGAGCTATTCCTTTGGTTAATCGGAGAATTAGGCTACATTTGTCAATTATTAAGTAGCTCTTCCTTGAAATATTGTTGTTAACCAAAAGTAAGTTTGAGCTCTGATTGGCTTGTTTTCTATTTTTTCCAAGCGTGGCTATCTGCATTGGTTATGTTTTTGCTGCAGGGCAGAGTGTAAAAGAAAACTCCACCTGTCTAGCTACAGCTGATTCTAGCTCTACTTTGTTGTGTTCTTCTGCTTGTTCCATTTCCATTCATTGAGGTAGTTAGTTTAGAGGAAGGCAGAAAATAATAATATCTGAGCTGTTCCTTATACACTTACCAACCTTTTTGGTGATCCCAGAAAGAAACATATTCGAACTCACTTGTAGCTGCTTAGCAGTGGATTGCTGAACGTGGCTACAGGTGAACTACATGATCTTATTTAATTTATTCATCCCTTCAAGTTTTTTATTCTATAATATAGTTATGTTAAATTCCATTTCATTTTCACATTAATTAAAAAAGTCTTTAAAAGTATTTAAGAACTTCATATTAAGTTAAAAAGAAGTAGCAGGGTAAAACCTCATGAATAATGAAGTTTCAAGAATTGGTATATTTTAGATTCCCAGAGTATTCCCTACCTAAAAAAAAACATATTTATTTTGAGGTGGTCAGATATCTGTGTATTCAGCTAAATAGCTAAATTAAATTTTCCACTCCAGTATAAAGAATATATACACAATATTTTTTTTAATTTTACAAATTGTTGGTTTCAAAAATAACATGAACAATAAAAATATAGTAATGATATTTTGTTTTTCTTCATGTATATGATCGTATTACAAAACATCTATCTCTATTTACTGATGTAATTAATTAATTCAGATGTAATTATATTTACAGTAGGCCTACAGGACAGCTTTACAAATGCTAAATCTTAAATGAGCAATTATTAGGATTAATTTGGCAAGTTCTAGCTAATTTCACTTATAAAACAATTTTGCACATGTGTATTTAAAAGTAAAATTTAATGAAAGCAATAGCCTTATTCCATATTAGATGTGCACAGGATTGCAGACTTAGAACTGCCACTGAGACTTAGAATTATTTATGTCATGATGTTATATATGTTGTTAAAATTGATTGGTATTAATCTGCACATAAAGGAGATTAGCTTCAGTTAAATTATTATTTGTGAAAGCCGTTATTAGATACACGAGTAGCCTATCAAAAACAGATGGCATTTGGAACAGATATGCATCCAGTTGGGGGAAAAATAAGTTTGCCATCAAACCAAATTAATATAGCTTCCTAGTTTGCCAATTTAAGTTATTATTAAGGCAAGTTGACTTTTTCCTGTCTGTCTGTACATTTGATAATGAGCAAAATGACATTCATAACAGGCTAACACATCCTGAAATAATTGTGTGAAATACTCCAGGAAATCTTGGAATGTGATTTCTGTAAATTTAATAAGTAGCAGCAATACAAATGATGGTTTTAAAGGTCACAATAAAATAAAATTAATTTAATACATAATACTACCTTGTGCTATGGAAATGATTTCCCTCGGTAACTAGAACAGAGAAGTAATCCATATGCATTTGTGAATTCCAAGCACCAAATCAAGACTTAACCTTGAATTACTCACTGAGTAAGGGAACATAGCATTTTTAAATGACTGGATTCCAATAAAATTCCAGCAATCTTTTGGTTAGAACAAAGAATATTACTGGTTATATTTGATTAAGATTAATCTGTGAAGATTCAGCCCTACATACCTATTTTTTTTAAAAAAAATCTAAGAGTATGTATTGCATTGTGATGAATCTTATTACTCAAATGTTTTGTCATAAACATATGTTGGGCAGCTGCGGTGGCAATGGGCAAAACACACATCATACAATCACAACAAATTCTGTTCTTTATTGTCTTGCTTATGACATTATGATGCATGTAAAAAAAAGCTGAATCTTGTAGTATGTTGACTTTATACATGTTTCATCACTCTTGAGTTAATGTCATTGAAAATGGATGCCTGTGGCCTTGGTTTTTATATCCTCTGCTTGAGTGAAAATCAAGACCCCTCTTTGTCTAAAGAACATAAACATCTGTTCTATCTTTCTAATGATTCAACAATGTGCCATAGAACTCTGAGAGGAGGGAAATACAAAGAAAGACATAATATTCTATTTCACAGAAGATGCTATTTCTGGAAGGGAAAAAAAAGCCGTGATATCATCTATTAAAAGACAAGTAGAATGAGCCCTAACGAGTCATTTAAGTAGAGGTACAATTAAATACCAAATATAAGGATACTTGTAGGAGTAAGAGATAATATATGTAATGAAGCAGAAAAGAAGATTCAATTGAATGAAATGATTGAGAGGGTCGATTTCAAACATACTTAGTCCACATTGTTTTTAGGAACACTTTATTCATCACTTTAGGTTTTACAGGTTTACAAATGTTTGCATTTACTTTAAAGTGTCAGCTGCCTTGAGAACCCTTTGGACAGAAAGGTGAAGCAACCATTGCATAAGTAAATTAAGACAAACAGCAGAACATTTTATGCATTCAGATCTTCCTTCAAACATTAATAACCAGATAGTTAAACAGATTTTAACACTTGGTAACCTCAGTGTTCAGCAAAAACCTTGTTGACAATCCACATGCACAGCATTCACTTTTGCATTCAACAACCTGCTTGAAAATAAGGAACACGGAGAATACATATGTACAACTATGCTCTACTCAGCCCATAAGATAGAATTCCTTGATGACAATATTAAAATACCAGTCAACTTACCTACAAGACAGTCTCTTTTTTAATTTCCAAAATGGTCCTCATGTCCTGAACATCTGCTTTCCTTTTTTTTTACTTCCTCACTAGGAATCCTGCTAAAGCAGCAGGCATGGAAGCTGTGAGAGTTGTTTTATTGCTTAATACAATTATCCTCACTTGGAGAATGCAGAGAATAGAGCAAAAATATTTAAGTTAATTGCAATTTGTCTTGAAAATGGGTGTGTGTGTTATATTGATAATATACCATTATCTTGTATTACTACAAAATCCTACAATTCTTTCAGGTTAGTGACATTTCAAGCTCATGGTATTCTGCACACCTCTAGAATTTGCAGTATTACATAAAATAAAATGTACAAGTAGCTCCATTCCTTTTTTTATATGTTCTCTCGATATACAGCTACTACATTATAGCTATACTAGAATCCAGTAGTTATGATGTATAATTGCATTTGAAGCATTGATCAGCTAGCAGGGTGGAGGATGTGATTTTCAAGAAATTTCATCAGAAAATTGATTGACTGTGAGAAAATGTTCTGCATGTAAAAGCTTGTTCGGATTTCTAGCAAATAGCTTGTAATGAAAAACAATAATTGCAGTCAGCTTTTTCCTTAGTCCTATTTATTCTAAAATGGCTAAATATTTGCATAATTGAGAAGGTAAATTTGATAGCAGAATAAACATTTCAACCAAACCTTTAAGCCATTAAACAGATTAAGCTGAATATATATAAAAAGTGTACTAGTAGGATTGATGAGTGTTATTATACCAGTTTGAGCCAGCAAACATTGAAAAGTTGTGTGACTTAATGAGAAATCAGCAACAACTGAGAATGTATTTCTAAAATCTTATTTTCTTTCTGGTTATAGGTAGTGCTCCTGATAAGTGGAGAATGAGAGCTTGATCAAAGTTGTTTTTCCATGATGCAATTCATCTCCTCCCTGCAATGTTGCTATCTGCACCATTTTTTGCTACTCAGTTGTGCTAACAATTGTTTTATAATTCCAGTTGCTCTGTCTTCTTACAGCATGTATTCTGTTTACTTTACAGAGTCTCATATGTGAAATATATAAATAAAATTCATACGTACTGTACATACATGTTAGGATTAGGCTATTATAAAAGTTGACTGTCTTCTGTTTATACATAGTATACATAGTATATTAACATAAGACAATTAACTTTTATAATAGCCTCATATAATATGTATATATTCATATGCATATCTTAGAATTGTATTATGCTATAACTAAAATGAGATTTAAATATTGGTTATGGAAGTCTTGAGAGTCTCACCTGGTATTTCAAAAGTCTTATAGCTTGTTTCAAATAGTGATAAAATAAATAATGCAGTGAACTTTAGATCAATTATTTCTGGGGCAGTCACAGAATAGACTTTGCTTCTGATACAAACAATTTAGATGATATGCACTGTTGCAATTCAAAACACACCTAAATTGCAATATACCATGGAGGTAGATAGGCTTATTACTAAAAACTAAACCCATACACACATATAGCTAAGATGCCTAAGTTAGGCAAGAAAAACCCAATGCACATGTGTAGTATAAGTGATACTTGGCTAAATGGTAGTAATTGTGAGAGAGGTTTTGGAGTCCTAATAGACAATCACTTAAATAGGAATCAGAAATGTGCTGCAGCTGCCAAAAAAGCCAGCACAGTCCTGCATTAACAGAAGGATAGAATTAAGGTCTCATGAAGTGTTAATACAACTTTATCATGCATTCATAAGGCCTTATTTGGAATATTGCATCCAGTTTTGATTGCTACGATGTAAAAAAGGTGTTGAGACTCTACAAAGAGTGGAGAGAAGAGCAAAAAAGACTGGTGATTGGAGGCTGAAATACATAAAGAACATTTGCTGGAATTGGGTGTGTCTAGTTTAATGAAAAGAAGGACTAAGGTGACTATGTGTTCCAATATTTGAGGGGCTGCCACAAAAAGGCAAAGCACAAGAAGGCAGGATTAGAAACAATGGATGGAAACTAATCCAAAAGCAATATAGAACTAAGGAGAAATTTCCTTTCAGTGAGAACATTAATCAGTGGAACAACTTGCCTCCCGAAGTTGTGAATGCTCCAACACTGGAAGTTTTAAAGAAGAGATTGAACAACCATTTCTCTGAAATGGTATGAGATATCCTGCTGAACAGGGATTATATTAGATGGATTATGTCCCTTCCAATCAGGGGTGGGTTTCAGCTGGTACCGCCGTACCGGATGGTGAAATTTAGTGTGCCTTTAGTGACCCGTTCTTCCAGAGGCTGAATACCAGAATGCTCCCTCCCTTAGCCTGCCCTGCCCACTTCTCAGTCCCCCACCCACCTGGTCACTTCTTTGTCTCTCCCCCCCCCCACCTGTCTGCACCGTGCTTGCAAAGTGCGGCACAAGAGGCAGAAGCCCCCGAACCCAGCGGGGAGCCTAAGCATAGGATAGCAATAGTTTATAGTTTATTTATTTATTTATTTTTTGTATGCTGCCCTTTTCCCTGGGGGGACTCAGGGCGGCTCACAATCAAAAGGAAGGGGGGGACAAACTTTGACATATAAGACAGTACATGATTAAAATACCCAGATGAATGAAGGGCTTTATAGGTGGCAAGTAGCACCCTGAAGCGTATCCGGAGATCGACAGGTAGCCAGCGCAGCTCGCGGAGGATAGGTGTTACGTGGGTGAAACGAGGTGCACCCACGATCGCTCGCGCGGCTGCATTCTGGACTAGCTGAAGTCGCCGAATACTCCTCAAGGGCAGCCCCATGTAGAGCACATTGCAGTACTCCAGCCTAGAGGTCACAAGGGCCCGAGTGACTGTTGTGAGAGCCTCCCGGTTCAGGTAGGGGCGCAACTGGTGCACCAGGTGAACCTGGGCAAATGCCCCCCTGGTCACAGCTGACAAATGGGGTTAGAAAGTCAGCTGTGGGTCCAGGAGGACTCCCAAGTTGCGGACCCTGTCTGAGGGGTATAATGTTTGACCCCCCAGCCTGAGAGATGGAATATTTGCCAAGTTGGCGGGAGGGAAACACAACAGCCACTCGGTCTTATCCGGGTTAAGCACAAGTTTGTTAGCCCTCATCCAGTCCCTAACAGCTTCAAGTCCCTGGTTCATCACGTCCACCACTTCATTGAGTTGGCACGGGGCGGACATATACAGCTGGGTATCGTCCGCATACTGGTGGTATTTTATCCCATGCCGCCGAATGATCTCGCCCAGCGGTTTCATGTAGATGTTGAAAAGTAGGGGAGACAGGACTGAACCCTGCGGCACCCCATATGTTAGGGGCCTAGGGTTCGATCTCTACCCCCCAACTAACACCGACTGCGACCTGTCCGAGAGGTAAGAGGAGAACCACTGAAAAACAGTGCCTCCCACCCCCACCTCTCGCAGTCGTCGCAGAAGGATACCATGGTCGATGGTATCGAAAGCCGCTGAGAGGTCAAGGAGAACCAGGATGGAGGCGTGGCCTCGATCCCTGGCTCTCCAGAGGTCATCGGTCAATGCAACCAAAGCGGTTTCTGTGCTGTAGCCAGGTCTGAAGCCGGACTGGAATGGGTCAAGATAGCTGGCTTCCTCCAAGGCCCGCTGGAGCTGAAAGGCCACCACCTTCTCAACAACCTTCCCCACAAAGGGGAGGTTGGAGACTGGACGGTAATTGTTAAGAACGGCTGGATCCAAAGATGGTTTCTTCAGGAGGGGTCTCACCACCGCCGCTTTGAGTGCGGGGGGAAAGACCCCCTCCTGAAGGGAGGCGGTAACAACCGCTTGGATCCAGCCCCATGTCACCTCCCTGCTGTTGACAACCAGCCAGGAGGGGCACGGGTCCAGTACACATGTGGAGG
Organism: Thamnophis elegans; assembly: GCF_009769535.1. Classification (NCBI taxonomy): domain Eukaryota; kingdom Metazoa; phylum Chordata; class Lepidosauria; order Squamata; family Natricidae; genus Thamnophis; species Thamnophis elegans. The sequence goes on from NC_045542.1 coordinate 70,202,282, forward strand.
CACTCACAGCTCTCATGGCCTTGCCCACATCCCCAGGGGCAACATTCTGAAACTCAACCCAGCGATGGTCTACCAGATTATCCCCCTGTGCCTCGGCTGGATCTGCAGAATCGGAGTCCAACTCCGACCGAAACCGAGCAACTTTGTCCGCCAAGAACTGGACGTACTCTTCAGCCCTACCCTGCAAGGGGTCCCCCGTATCCCTCCTATTTAGGAGGGAACGGGTTATCCTAAACAGGGCGGCTGGGCGGGACTCGGCGGAGGCAATCAAGGTGGCAATATAAGATCTTTTTGCCGTCCTAATTGCCCTGATTTAATCCTTGATGCACGATGTTAAAAGTGCTCGGCTCGATTCGGATTTGTTGGATCTCCACGAGTGCTCTAGGCGTCTCTTCCGGCGCTTCCTCTCCCGGAGTTCCTCGGTGAACCAAGGGGGTCTCCTGGATCCACAGCCTCGGAGCGGCCGTAGTGGCGCAATCCGGTCAAGGGACCCCATCGCTGCCGAGTTCCAGGCAGCAACCAGGGTCTCCACCGGACTGTGGGCGAGAGTTTCAGGAATAGCCCCAAGCTCCGTCTGGAACCTCAAGGGATCCAAAGATGGTTATGCCATAAGTCGCCTGGGGCGGAACCATCTGGTCGGTTCCTCCTCCCTACAGCGGAGGTTTGGCCTCCGAAAGTCAAGCCTCAGTAGGCAATGGTCTGACCACGACAGGGGTATGATCTCATTACCCCTCAGACCAAGATCACAAGTCCACTGCTCCGAGAGGAATACAAGGTCGAGCGTGTGACCCGCTGAATGGGTTGGGCCCTGAATTACCTGGGTCAAGCCCATGGCTGTCATGGAAGCCATGAACTCCTGCGCTCCATCAGAGTGTTCACCGAGCGAAGGCAAATTGAAATCCCCCAGAACCATAAGCCTGGGGAACTCAATTGCCAGCTCGGCTACCGACTCGAGGAGCGAGGGGAGGGCTGCTGCAACGCTGTTGGGAGGCAGGTATGTTAACAGCAAACCCACTTGACCCTTGAGGTCCAACTTCACCAGCAGGGACTCACACCCGACAAGCTCCGGAGCAGGGATCCTACGAGGTACTAGAGACTCTCGGATAACAATAGCCACACCTCCACATCACTTGAACATCACTTGTCAGCTGTGACCAGGGGGGCATTTGCCCAGGTTCGCCTGGTGCACCAGTTGCGTCCCTACCTGAACCGGGAGGCTCTCACAACAGTCACTCGTGCCCTTGTGACCTCTAGGCTGGAATACTGCAATGTGCTCTACATGGGGCTGCCCTTGAAGAGTATTCGGTGACTTCAGCTGGTCCAGAATGCAGCCGCGCGAGCGATCGTGGGTGCAACTCGTTTCACCCATGTAACACCTATCCTCCGCGAGCTGCACTGGCTGCCTGTTGATCTCCGGGTGCGCTTCAAGGTGCTAGTTGTCACCTACAAAGCCCTTCATGGTATTGGATCTGGGTACTTGAGAGACCGCCTCCTGCCAATTACCTCCACTAGGCCAATAAGATCCCATAGATTAGGCCTCCTCCGAATTCCATCAGCCGGTCAATGTCGACTGGCAACTACCTGGAGGAGAGCCTTCTTGGTGGCTGCTCCGACCCTCTGGAATGAACTCCCCGTGGAGATTCGTACCCTCACCACCCTCCAGACCTTCCGCGTAGCCCTTAAAACCTGGCTGTCCCAACAGGCCTGGGGCTAAAGACTCCAACCCCACCCGAATAGTATGACTGTTGCGCTTTTTAACGATGTATTGTCTTCATGTATGTAACTTGTTTTGTCCTTCCCTCCCCCTGAATTGTGAGCCGCCCTGAGTCCCCTCAGGGAAAAGGGCGGCATACAAATAAAGTAAATCCAAATCCCCTCCTGCGGGCCTTTGCTGTCTGTGGCGGGGCACCACCTGTGCCATCCCTTGGCCACCTCCACCCGCCCTTAAGCTGGCCTACCCCTGCCAGCCCAGCGGAGCTCCAGAGGAGGTAGAGGGAGAGCATCTCCTCAGCCTGACCGACCGCACGCTCTCCACCCCCCTCACAGCGAGCCAGCTATGGCCTCGCCAAGCGGCTCCGATGGGGCAGTGGTGGCAGTGTCAGCCTGAGGTATGGCAGGGCTGGGGTGGCCGCTGGGTGCCCCGTGAGGCGGCACACCAAGGACTTCTCCTCCGAGATCCTGGGCGTCTCACTCTCCCAGGCCACCAACTTGGGGAAGCCTGAGCGCAGCTCCTCCAAGGAGATGCTCAACAACTTCCACAAGTTCGACAGCCCCAGCGTCGTCTCCCCCAACCAGCCTCACACGGCCCAACAGCCCTGAGTCCTGACCAACGGTAGCACCCACTTGCCACCCCACTACGCCCAGACTGGGCCACAGCAACGTGTGGCCAGGTACAGCTAGTTATTAATAAAAACTTTCCTATCATCAGGGATTTATATATCTGCTCATCTTCTAAGATGCTATATGCTAGCATTAACAAAGAATGCCCTCTTGCATTCCACACATGTAGGAAGGAAAACAGGAGGTTCAAATCTGATATCATTACAAGACTAAAAGAAACAGGACACTATTTCTATGTTTTGAAATATCCAGTCACTGACAAATCTTGAAAAAGCAGGAATTACAGGTATATTTCTGCATCCAACAGCTAAACTTTATCAAGAGATTCAGATCTATCTTTTCTTTAAACCAAGTTTAAAGAAAATAAAATGACAGCACATTGCCTGTATTAATCAATGTAGCAGTGAAAAATTTCTGTTGTCATCCAAAGAGTGTATTGTTAATGACCACCATTAATTAGATAATTATTATTGTTTTCTGAATTTTCTTTCCCACTGATTTTACTTTTGGCACTTCCAATTTCCAACTGTGAAGGTATGTTCATTAAGTATTGGGGGAAGTCACCTACATCAAATTTGGCCAGAGTGAATCTATGAGGTTTTCAGGTGCCAAAATATTCTAAATTGTTTTGTTTTCAACAAGATAGGAATTGTTCAATTTAACATATTCATAAATCTGAGAATCCCATTCCATTTTTTTAATAGTTGTGGGGTTACTAAGTGGGCTTACTAAGACAAGGTTATTTAATTTGTGATGCATGAACTGGTAATGGCTATGCACTTCTAAGAGAAATATGAAGGCCCCTAAACAAAAATGCACAAAATATGAAACAGATGAATATGTTTTGTGGTGCTCCTCATTAGTTAGAATTTACCCAACTGTGATGTTACTTATCAATTACATGATAGCATATTAATAATTGCTAACTGTTGCAATACACTCTAATATCTAAATACTTTTTCTAGGAATTACAAAATCTTCAGAGCAATAAGAAAATTGCTGAAGGCCAGGATGATTTTAAATTTCAAGAAGATAACAACAGAATCTTAGCCAGTGATGGCTAATCTATTTGTCAACACGTGTTGAAAACGCATGCACACACCCATAATGCAATGTGTATGCATTACTCCCCCATGTCCACCATCCCCATTTATGTGTGCATGACTACCCCTGCCTGCACCCACACCCTGTGCATACATGTGTGATCCTCCCTGTGCTCCCCGTGCCCCACATGTATGTGCACACAACCCCCATGTGTGCCCTGCCCCCCATGCATGGACACATGTCTCCTGCATGTGCTCTGCCACCATGCATGCATGGCAGAGACACAAAAACAAGCTGCCTGGTGGGAGGTGTGCATGCATGCGCACTGGAGCTGAGCTGTGGCAACGTCACATGTGAATGCACAGAGGGCTCTGCATGCCACTTGTGGCATGCATGCCATAGATTTGCCATCATGGGCTTATTGTTTTTTTATCTAGTCATGGAGGTTGAAACTGTGAAATTATATGCCATGGATAATCTGTTTAAGTGCTCTTTTTCTATATTTAATTGAGCAAACAAATACATAATTTAGTAGCAAATCAATGGGCAGAGTTTGGAGTGACTAGTAACATGCTTTTAAAATAAGAATGGGTTAAGCAAGAGCATATTTTCAATGCAAAATTTTTGGGTTGATGCACTTACAAGAGTAATAAATCCTTTCCAAATGAACAGCAGGGTAGCAGTTGCATCCTTTTACTAAGCTAAGTCTCTGCCATTTAGTTTGAAGCTGAAACATATTCTAAGATACTCCACTATAAATTAGATCATCTCCAGATATTTTGGCACTGTGAAGAGAAAAGCTCAAATTCACTTTTAATGAACCCTATTTTAATGTCAGCCTTTCCTCTCTCCATAAGTGACAAAGAGCTCATCTGACTTTGTAATGAATCCCACAACCGCATCATTTTCAGCCTAGTCATTTATTGAGTCTCCTGTCTGTATCTGTGCTAGACTGTAGTAGCAGCAGGTTGACAGCCTGAGTAAAGTACACTGAAGATTGGTTAGGCAAGCTTGGAGCACTTAAAGAAATGTCACTGGAAAAAATATGAAGTGTTGTAATGCAGACCTATAGACAGAAGGCAGGTTAACAAGGGCTGGAGAAATAAAGGAATAAAAGAATAACCATACAAATGGCCAATATTCCTTTATTTGGAGGGGATATACATTTGAAGATTAGAAAAAAAAATCATATAAGATATGTTAAGTATCATGAGGTTTCAGTCTAAAGCACACTTACCTAAGAGGCTAACAGTAGAAACTATCCACATTTCTTAATAATATGTTCTATGAAATTTAGCCCATTCCACAGGAAAGCCAAAGCAAACAACATTTAAGTCTTCTTAAATACAAGTATGAGCTTCACAGGAGGCAGATTTGGCCATCCGTATTCAGTTATGAACAATACAATTATGTTCTCAGCTAACCATGATGACACCTGTGATGAGATGCACGGGGTAACATACAAAATGCTGAAATACACACGCACGCACGCACACACACATACTGACTCTTCAGATCGAAACTGCAGTCTTGAATTCCTTCAGCAATCCAAATGCAAAACAACAGCAGCAAGTTGGCATATTCCATGATGATAAGACATTTTATTCGTATACTATTAAAATAAAAGGGACAGGGTGGCTCAGTGGTTAAGATGTTGATCTTGTTGATCAGAAGGTCGGAGTCCAGTGGTTCGAATCCCTAGCGTCATGGAATGGAGTGAACTCTTGTTACTTGTCCCAGCTTTTGCCAACCTAGCAGTTCAAAAGCATGTAAAAATGCAAGTTGAAAAATAGTAACCACCTTTGGTGGGAAGGTAACAGCGTTCCGTGTGCCTTTGGCATTTAGTCCTGATGGCCACATGACCACAGAGACATCTTCAGATGGTTCTGGCTCTTTGAATTTGAAATGGAGATGAGCACTGCCCCCTAGAGTCAGGAACAACTAGCACATATGTGCTAGGAAAACCTTTACCTTTACCTTTAAAATAAATGAAAAAATATTCTGAGCATGTGATAGAAAGCCAGGATAATTCAATATGTATAATGAAGAATTCTGTGACATCAGTAACAAGAAAGAAAGATGCAGTATATCATCACATACATTTTGTCCATCCACAATCTGTGTGGCACATAATCAATCAATCGAAGGAACCACAAAGTTATTTGTTCATTTTTGCTTTAGGAGACAAAGTTTATGTCTAGAAAATTATGTCAAAGTAAATCTAGGGCCAAGAATTATCAAAAGTCATTAGAGTCATTTGATACAACTTGTGCAGTCTTAGAAGGATATTTTCTCTGTTTTTACCATGGCTCCTGATATATAAACATCATCACAGTACAGTTTCAAGGATCCCAGTAATTAATTGGCAAAAGGTCCAATTATTAAAGTGGTTCATTTTCTAACAATTCACCCTCAAAGCACAGTATGAAGTACTGGAGTGCAGCTTGACTGTTTTGATCATATGTCACAGCAGTATCCTTAACTATGTAGACAGATGTGTTCAAGGAGAACAAAACTACTCTATGGTCATTTTACTTCTGAGCTGAGAGAAATCTTGACCTTGACACTGGGTGAAATGAAAACCATTTTTAAAAGGTGAATAATTGGCATGGAACACCTGCTTATTCAGGACTCTGCCAGTGCTCATAAAATAATCATTGCTGCCCTCTGCCCTTCATCTCCCTAGGAGATAGCAGCCATTCAGTGCCAACTGAGCTGGTTGCTTAAATAACAACATGCCTTTATTTTTGCCTGTACTGATCACATTCTGAGAAATGCATCAGGATTTTGGAAATAATTCTGCATCACTCAAAAAGACTGCTTTCCAGGAAAATATAAACTCTGAAAAACGTTTGATAATGAGGTTGTCTTCAAGTGTTCATCTACATGCAAGAAGACTTGAAAATGGATAAGAAATAGACCTTGATTAGAATTTCACTAACTACAGTATTTGTTCTCTACCTACTCAGCTTAGAGTGTAGGAAAAATGAGTTTGTGTTTACCTCAATGAGAAGACAGCTCTCTGTGTAATGTGGGAGATCCTGGATTGGAAAGAAGACCATACTCAGTTCAATATATAACCTTATATTACTCTTCAGTGCCTCTCACGAAACACTGTTTAGTTTGAAGTTCTGATAAATTCAGATGGATGCTTTCCTTGTAGACAATATTAAACTATGCAGATCTGTTCCATTTTGGCATAATACAACTTCTTATCATTTAGGCTATATCTCCATATTCCAAGTCCAGAACAAACCATTGCACTTTGCTTTTATACTACTTTTAATGGAAAGTTGACTAAAAGTTGACTATGCACCAAAACAGACTTGTAGATGTATGATGATACATAAGCTTTGGAGAATTTCAGGAGTTCTTCCACATGCTACAGAAATTGAGAATTAATCACTTTCAGCTATACATGGTTACAAAGTTACATATGATCAGAAACATCATTTTACCATGACTTCCAAAGATGTATACTGTAGAGGTATGTACTTATGTTTAGTGATGAAAACTGCTAAAACTTATAATCACATCTCTTTTCCCATTCCATAATGTTCATATGAATGCCTTTTTATGATATGAGAATCAATAAACATTTCTTTTTTTTTAACCCAGAAGCCTGACATTATTCTAAGTTCAATTAGAAAACATTGCAGGATTTGTCAGGATCTAATTTAATGTTTGTTATATATTAATATATGTCTTAATGTAACTCCATTTATACTCCATTGACTTAAAAAAATTTCTGATCTTCTTTTTCAACTATATAACCTATTCTGACCCTCTCCTCCGTCCAGTAATGAATGCCGAGACAAGCTTAACTGGAATGTCACAACACTTTATTAGCAAGAAACCAAAACCTCGGTGGCTGAAAGCCAAGCATAACAAACAGATAAGAACCTTGGCAGCAACTCAGACCGACAGATAACAGCTTCTCCAGCATTAGGAATGACATTGAATCCTGCAAAACCAGGCTCCTCCCAGTCTCTCTTTACATACTATCTTGAGATAATTACAATCTATCTAATTACAATCACCTGGGTCCAATTATCTTTGGTAACTGCATAGCTGCTCTCTACGTCGATCTGCCCGGCATTGAACAACTCCCTTGGCTCCTCGCCGCTGCTCCAATGCATGACGTCCGGATCATACTCCCTTGTCTCCTCCCCACTGGTCCAAGGCTCAGGTGCCTCCTGGTGGCCAACCAACCTCTCTGTGCCCTGCTCGGAGTCAGAACCCTGTCCAGGGTCCTCCACATCCTCCAGAGCCGACTCATAGGGCCCCTCACTGTCAGAGTCTGGTGGCAGCTCCAACGGCTCCTGCTGGGCCACAACAATAACCTAATGAAGAATTTTGGATAATATGGAAGCTTGCATCTCATATAATCTTTTTCTTTTTGGTGCAGTTATAGCGAACAACTGTTAATTCACATTTTGTATGATGCTCTTAGATCAGAATATATGTCATGATTATTAGATTTTATTGATAACTACCTTCAATTTGTTAAATTTGGAAAATCTGCTCTTTAAGTTAAAAGAACTTCAGAATGATTACTGCTCTCAGGAAATACTTTTTGTATTGCCTGCCATAGTTATTAGCTGTATTGTGTGCGTTTTATTAAATTTGGTATCTGAGATTCAATTGTCTATTCAATGGCATCTAGCATTAGTCAGATAACAGGCTGACATAAATATTGATTTACTCTGACTGATAATAGAATCAATCTCTCCTAGGTACATGAAAATATTCTATATTAGAAGTATATTTAATAAGCATCTCTGTGTGATATGCATAATGTATGTGAACATGATAGAAGTATGCAAGTATGATCAAGCTATATAAATCATGTGAAGCACAAATAATATGCAGTTTGTTTTTACTCACACACAACACTGGAATTCAAGGTCATCTATAATCCAAATCCAAAGAGATTCATGACCAAAATAAAGAAATAATTTCTTACATAACATATAGTTTACAATAGTATAGTATACTGTAGCAGCTGTACTAATACTTGTCAATTTGGATGATTTAAAAGGGGCTAGAGAGGTTCATGAGTATGCAACTATCAATGAATGCATATATTGATAGCTGACTAGTATCTACCGATGCATGAGCAGCATGCCTTAAATTTTGGTTGCAGGCATAAATGTTGGAAAACATCTTTTTCTTCTGGTACAGGCTTATGAACTTTCTGAGCCTGGCCATCCCCCATCCATCCATCCATCCATCCATCCATCCTCAAATGCTCGGTGGATTTATGGCCTGATCCAGACTGTTATAGTGTGATGTGCAATGCATGTATGTTGCTTCAGTGCTTTCAATAGGGTTGAAATTTTCTGTAGTCTGAAGAAATGCAGAAAGATAGCTATGTGCTCTGCTAATCTGTTAGAAAAAATCTGTAATTGGAAATACAACCAGGCTGTATTTATTTATTATTAAAAGAAAATAAGTATACCCGGACATGCTGTAGAATTTGACATATGCTTACTGGGACAATTAGGCTTTTCTTTTATCTTGAACAAGGCATACACATCTGCGCATGAATGAATATAATGCTCAGATATTTGCTGTCACAAGAGCACTCACTGCTCCTCTTTGGTCACAGTCTAAAATATTTGATAATCTTCTGAAATTAGTGAAGTATCATTTCTCACCTGCACCATCACTCGCCACACAAGGATTAAAAGTTCATAAATGAGTTCAGCAGTAGGATAAATTATTATTGCTCATATGACAGAGCTGCATAATTTACCTTAACATTGTACTGCATCTTGGAGTCGATACTGGAAGATTTCTTGTCTTTGGAGTTATGCTGAGAGATGTTGATTAAGAAAATGGATGACTTTGAGGCATCTATATTCATATCCTTTCCCTCGTGAACCTTCTTCTGAAAATTAAGACTCACTTAGGTGATATGGGCTATGTTTAAATTTAATAAACAAACAAATAATGTATTTATATTAATTAAAAGTTACATTAATAAATAGTTACATCTCCATCTAGGCAGAAAATTGAGTTTAACAGCCCCAAGGAAGAATATTGGGAAGTCTATGCCTACTAGAACTTATGGCCATTCATGGTGGCACAAAATCTCAGCTTTCCCCCAGATGATAGAGGAATAGCCCCTAAGGGAAGAACATAAGGGTGGATCATGAGTCTGTAGAGAATGTTTTGCACTATTTCAGACAAATCTGCAACCTGGGGTTTTTTCTGGACCCACAACTCCTGCTCAAAGCTCAGGTGGTAGTTGTGACCACCTAGGAGGGCCTTTGTGCAACTTTATGTTATGCACCAGTTGCATCCTTATTGGGAGAATGAGGCCCTGCATACAGGCACTAATGCCCAATATATCTAGGTTAGATTAATGCAATGTGCCCTACATGGCACTACTCTTGAAGAGTTACAGCTGGTGCAGAATGTGCACTGTTCTGGGAGCTCTAAGGTGGCACATATAACATTGCTGTTACATAAGCTGCTTTGGTTACCAGTTTGCTTCCTTCCAATACAAGCTGTTGTAAAATACCACAAAGTCCTATGTAGCACGGATTCGGGGTATTTAAGCAATGGGACTAGCCAGCTCCACTCATGTCAGGTAAAGAGGCTTATTTCTTACTCTCACCCCTTTTTCCCAACCATTGGTAAAATAAGTTCCATGTTTGATACTATTCTGTGCCTTCTTTCTGTTTGATTTTCAATATAAATCTATCCATTCTTGCACAATCTAACATTTTCTTAATTCTCTCTTCATCTTGTGGCATTTGTTCATTTTTCCAATATTGTGCAAAAATAAACCTCGCTGTTTGTTAAGACATGTAATATTAAATCATACTTTTCTTATCAATTTTTTTCTGATATCACCCCTAATAAAAACAATTCAGGTTTAAAATCTACATGTTTCCCTAGTATCTTTTCCATCCATCTGTGTATTTTTGCCCAATTGTTTTAGCTTTAACACAAGTCCCCCTTCTGTTAAACACATGATAAAATATGCCTGGTTTTTTTAATTACATTTCCAACATTTGCTAGTAAAGAGGCATATTATGGACCCGTTCTGCTAAGGAATTTTGGTGGGTAGGATGGAGAAGAAAACCTTTTTCTCTGTGACCCTTTGGAATACTCTGTGACCAGAGATGAGAACTGCTTCCATTCTTTTTGCATTCTGGAAGAATATTAAAACTTGGTTTTACTTCTTGGCTTGGTTCTGGTTTTGCATAGTTTTAATAATTTAATGTCCATAGTTTTTTTTAAATAATTGCTGTTCTATTTAGCTTTTTATGTTCTGTAAGCCACCCATAGTCTCATATTAGAGAGATGAGTGACATATAAATTAAATAAATAAATAAATAGTAAATATATTATATTGCTGTGTGACTCTTAATTCTAGCATAGTCTTAAGCATATTTTTCTGTTCTTTTTAGGAGTGATATTAAGGAGGAGTTGAAATTAAAAGGAAAGCACTGTGCTTCATCATAAAATAAGTATTTAGAAAGTTGTATCTAGTGGTTTTCTCAACTCCTTCACCCAAAAAAGAAATAAATATCTTTAACAGGCACTTGCAGTGATTCACATTCCCTGGAATTTCAGCAATACATACAAATAATCATTCTTCACCCTAGAATTTTAAGCAAAATTGTAGTGGAGCAATACTAAAAAAAATTATTGTGATAACTGTAACAATTTGTTGTTGTGTTGTGTGTGTATTTAATTTCTATATGAGTGTGATATTTATGTTGGTTCTCTTCTCTTCTTTTTTTAACAGCTGTTCAGTTCCAGCAAGTGAACAGTTTTCGTAGCATGCTTTTGAGATTTTTCAGCAATTCACTAGGATCTTAGTATGTCCTCTAAGGAATTTCCCACATAATATGTTCTCAAAGGAAGTTTCTAAAACAAAAATGCAGCATTTTTTCCACTTTATGCCATTACACAAAAATAGCACATCTATATTTTGAATTCTTAAGCAGCCATCCAGCCAGGGAAAGTGGGAGGGAAAAAATGTTTAATATATCTTTGCAACAGACACACAAACACAAACACACCCTATAATCACAATTTGTTATTCTGCATCCCTTTCTCAACTAATAATCTTTTCTGCAATGATCCTTCACCCTAATCCATATTCCCAGAATATGCTAGACATTCCTTCACAGGGGGAAGAAATATTTAACTTGAAGAAGAAAAGACTGTGAAAAACCTGTCTTCAAATATCTAAAGAAATACATATTGTTCCAGAACAAAAAAGAAAAAAGGAACAATGAATTTAATTATAAGAAAACAACTATGAGGAAGAATTTCCTAATAGTATGGTATATGTGTTT